>NC_056664.1:900000-1107500 GCF_018350195.1 Panthera tigris | reverse complement strand
CTAATTTCATTTAGCATAATACCCACCAGTTCCATCCACATAGTTGCAAATGGCAAGATTTCATTCTTTTTGATTGCTGAGTAATACTCCATTGTATATATACGCCGCATTTTCTTTGTCCATTCATCCATCGATGGACATTTGGGTTCTTTCCATACTTTGACTATTGTTGATAGTGCTGCTATAAACATGGGGGTGCATGTGTCCCTTCAAAACAGCACACCTGTATCCCGTGGATAAATGCCTAGCAGTGCAATTGCTGGGTCGTAGGGTAGTTCCATTTTTAGTTTTTTGAGGAACCTCCATACTTTTTTCTAGAGTAGCTGCACCAGCTTGCATTCCCACCAACAATGCAAAAGAGATCCTCTTTCTCCGCATCCTTGCCAACATATGTTGTTGCCTGAGTTGTTAATGTTAACCCTTCTGACAGGTGTAAGGTGGTATCTCCTTGTGGTTTTGATTTGTATTTCCCTGAAGATGAGTAAAGTTGAGCATTTTTTTCATGTCTCAGTTGGCCATGTGGATGTCTTCCTTGGAGAAGTGTCTATTCATGTCTTTTGCCCATTTCTTCACTGGATTATTTGTTTTTTGGGAGTTGAGTTTGATAAGTTCTTTATGTATTTTGGATACTAACCCTTTATCTGATATGTCATTTGCAAATATCTTCTCCCATTCTGTCAGTTGCCTTTTAGTTTTGCTGATTATTTCCTTTGCTGTGCAGAAGCTTTTTATTTTCATGAGGTCCCAGTAGTTCATTTTTGCTTTGGTTTTCCTTGCCTCCGGAGACATGTTGAGTAAGAAATTACTGCGGGCAAGATCCAAGAGGTTTTTGCCTGATTTCTCCTCGAGGATTTTGATGGGTTCCTGTCTTACATTGAGGTCTTTCATCCACTTTGAATTTATTTTTGTGTATGATGTAAGAAAGTGGTCCAGGTTCATTCTTCTGCATGTCACTGTCCAGTTTTCCCAGCACCACTTGCTGAAGAGACTGTCTTTATTCCATTGGATATTCTTTCCTGCTTTGTCAAAGATTATTTGGCCATACATTTGTGGGTCCATTTCTAGGTTCTCTATTCTATTACATTAATTTAAGTGTCTGTTCTTGTGCGAGTACCATACTGTCTTGATTATTACAGATTTGTAGTATAGCTTGAAGTCTGGGGTTGTGATGCCTCCTGCTTTGGTTTTCTTTTTCAAGATTGCTTTGGCTATTTGGGGTCTTTTCTGGTTCCATAAAATTTTTAAGATTATTTGTTCTAGCTCTGTGAAGAATGCTGGTGTTATTTTGATAGGGATCCCTTTGAATATGTAGATTGCTTTGGGTAGTATTGACATTTTAACAATATTTGTTCTTCCTATTCAGGAGCATGGAATCATTTTCCATTTCTTTGTGTCTTCTTCAATTTCTTTCATCAGCTTTCTATAGTTTTCAGTGTATAGATTTTTCATCTCTTTGGTTAGATTTATTCCTAGGTATTTTATGGTTTTTGGTGCAACTGTAAATGGGATCGATTCCTTGATTTCTCTTTCTGTTGCTTCGTTGTTGGTGTATAGGAATGCAACCAATTTCCGTGCATTGATTTTATATCCTGCAAATTTGCTGAATTCGTGAATCAGTTCTAGTAGTTTTTTGGTGGAATCTTTAGGGTTTTCCATACAGAGTATCATGTCATCTGCAAAGAGTGCAGGTTTGACCTCCTCCTGGCTGATTTGGACGCCTTTTGTTCCTTAGTGTTGTCTGATTGCAGAGACTAAGACTTCCAATACTATGTTGAATAAGAGTGGTGACAGTGGACATCCCTGTCTTGTTCCTGACCTTAGGGGGAAAGCTCTCAGTTTTTCCCCATTGAGGATGATATTAGCATTGGGTCGTTCATATATGGCTTTTATGATCTCGAGGTATGATCCTTCTATCCCTACTTTCTTGAAGGTTTTTATCAAGGAAGGATGGTATATTTTGTCAAATACTTCCTCTGCATCTATTGAGAGAATCATATGTTTCTTGTCCTTTCTTTTATTGATGTGATGAATCACGTTCATTGTTTTGCTGATATTGAACCAGCCCTGTTTCCCAGGTACAAATCCCACTTCGTTGGGGTGAATACTTTTTTAAATATATTTTTGGGGCCAATTGGCTAATTTATTAATGAGGATTTTTGCGTCCATGTTCATCAGGGATATTGGTCTGTAGTTCTCCTTTTTAGTGGGGTTTCTGTCTGGTTTTAGAATCAAGGTAATGATGGCTTCATAGAATAAGTTTGGAAGTTTTCCTTCCATTTCTATTTTTTGGAACTTTCTTACATGTTTGGTAGAATTCCCGTGGAAAGCCATCTGGCCTTGGACTCTTGTTTTTTGGTAGATTTTTTTTATTACTAATTCGATTTCCTTACTGGTTATGGGACTGTTCCAATTTTCTATTTCTTCCTGTTTCAGTTTTGGTAGTGTATATGTTTCTAGGAATTTGTCCATTTCTTCCAGATTGTCCATTTTATTGGCATATAATTGCTCATAATATTCTCTTATTATTGTTTTTATTTCTGTTGTGTTGTTGTGTTTGTTGCCTAAATGTTTACAGTTGTTAGGTCTTCTTGGTGGCTAAACCCCTTGATTATTATAATGCCCTTCTGCATCTCTTGATACAGTCTTTATTTTAAAGTCTAGCTTTTCTGATATAAGTATGGTTACTCCCACTTTCTTTTGTTGCCCATTAGCATGATAGATGGTTTCCATCCCCTTACTTTCAATTTGAAGGTGCCTTTAGGTCTAAAGTGGGTCCTTTGTAAACAGCATACAGATGGATTTGTTTTCTTATCCATTCTGTTACCCTATGTCTTTTGATTGGAGTATTTAGTCCTTTGACGTTTAGAGTGAGTACTGAAAGATATGAATTTATTGCCATTATGATGCTTGTAGAGTTGGAGTTTCTGGTGGTGTTCTCTCGTCCTTTCTAATCTTTGTTGGTTTTGGTATTTATTCATTTATTTATTTTTATTTTTTTTTCATCCTTTGTCCACTCAGAGAGTCCCCCTTAAAATTTCTTCCATGGCTGGTTTGGTAGTCACAAACTCCTTTAATTTTTGTTTGTCTGGGGCACTTTTTATCTTTCCTTCTATTCTGAATGATAGCCTTGCTGGATAAAGAATTCTTGGCGGCATATTTTTCTGATTCAGCACATTGAATATACCCTGCCAGTCCTTTCTGGCCTGCCAAGTTTCTATGGATAGGTCTGCTGCAAACCTGATGTGTCTTCCCTTGTACATTAAGGACTTTTTTCACTTGCTGCTTTCATGATTTTCTCCTTGCCTGAATTTTTGTGAATTTGACTATGACATGTCTTGTTTAGGTCAGTTTTTGTTAAATCTAACTGGGGTTCTCTGTGCTTCCTGGATTTTGATGTCTGTGTCTTACCTCATGTTAGGAAAGTTTTCCATTATGATTTGCTCACATAACCCTTCTACCCCTTTTTCTCTCTCTTCCTCTTCTGGGACCCCTATGATTCTGATGTTGTTCCTTCTTAATGAGTCACTGATTTCTTTAATCCTTAAATCGTGCTCTTTTGCTTAATCTCCCTCTTTTTCTGCTTTATTATTCTCCATAAGTTCGTCCTCTATATCGCTGATTCTCTGTTCTGCCTCATCCATCCTTGCCACCATGGCATCCATTCGAGATTGTAGCTCAGTTATAGCACTTTATATTTCATCCTGACTAGCTTTTACTTCTTTTGTCTCTGCAGAAGGGGATTCTCATCTATTTTTGACTCCAGCTAGTATTCTTATCGTGATTCTAAATCCTGGTTTAGACATCTTGCTTGTATTTGTGTTGGTCAAGTCCCTGGCTGTCTTTTCTTCCTGTTGTTTAATTTCAGTGAATTCCTTCATTTCATCATTTTGCAGGGTGAAAAGGAATTAACAAGGTAGAAAAAATTAAAATTACAAAAAATTAAAATAAAAAATTTAAAATTAGTGTACCCTGGGTGCCTCAGTCGGTTGAGCATCTGACTTTGGCTCAGGTAATGATCTCACTGTTCGTGAGTTTGAGGCCCACATCAGGCTCTGTGCTGACAGCTCAGAGCCTGGACCCTGCTCCAGATTCTGTGTCTCCCTCTCTCTCTGCTCCTCCCCCACTCACACTCTCTCTCTCTCTCTCTCGAAAAGAAGTAAAACATTAGAAAATTAAAAAAATAAATTAAAATTAAAAAATTAAAAACAAATACACACACAAATTTGAATAAATGATGCTAGATTCTAGGTGTGGTTTGGTTTGGGTGTTGAAAGGGGCTTGATAGATTAGAGAAAAAGGTTAAAAAAAGAAAAAAAGTAAGTCATTTGAAAATTTGACAAAATTAATATACTGAATAGACTAAAATGAAATGATGTAAGCAAAATGGGATTTGAAAAAAATACGCAAAAGCAAAAAATATAGTAGAAAAAAATAAAAAATATATCTTTTAATAAAAATTGAAAGTAAAAACGAATTTTTCTTTTTTTATATTCAAGGAAAAGGAAATGAAAAAGAGAAAAAAAAAGAAAGAAAATTGAATAGTTGGAGCAGCTAACAGACTGAAACATGACTAAAATTGCTTCATTTTCCCCTAGAAGTCAACGTATGGAGGGCTGTATAGTCCATAAACTAAGCTGGCAGTGAGACTTGTATTCTTGAAGAGGGAGGTTGGCCCTGTTGGGAGGGACTTGGTGTAACAGCTCTGTTCTCCACTAGACGGCACTGCTAGCCTACTGGGGTGGATTGCTGTGGCTCTTGTAGGTGCATATGCGCATGTGTGGGAGGGCTGACAATGGCTCACCCAGCTACCCAGTCTCTAGTATTGGAACTCTGTTCTCCCCATCAGCAATTGTGCACCCATACTTCGTCTTTTGTTTCCATCCACTCCCCGTTTCCACAGTGTCCATGACCAAGCCCCAGGCAACACCTCCCTCCCAAGTTTTGTCTCAGATGCGGCTCCCTTCCACAGCCCCCCACTTCTGAGGGACTGTAGCTTTGACCTGCTCTGCCCCTCTGCAGAAGGGTCTCACCAAGCAGTGGCTGGTCACTGGCGACACCTAGGAATGTTCACAGGACCATGCTGCTGCCAATGCCCAGAGACTGTGGACAGATGCCTGCCCACCCCAGAAATAGTTCACGAGACAGTGTAGCAGCAGTGCCTTGGATTATGGAAAATCACAACACACATCTGTCACCAGGATTCACAGCCAACAACATTGTTCCAGCACCAACAAATGTGGTCATTCTCTGGGGTTTGTTGGGCCAGGGTGGCCTCACAGCCTCTACCAAATATCCTTCCAGCAGTGGAACCGTTTCTCCCCATGTGGCCCGAGAACCTCCCAGACCCCTTTCTGCTCCTGGGGATTCACCCTTTATGCCAGAGCACCACTAGGTATCAAGTTGCAGAGTTGCAGACTCTGCACTCCCCCTGTTTACAGTCTTACTGGAATTTAAACCCTCTCCTTTCTCCCTTTTTAGTTCAGTCCCTGTGGCTGTTTCCAATTTTCCACTTTCTCTCCAGCTACTTTTGGGGAGGGGTGATTTTCCCATATTCACCCACCCTCAATCTCCATCCTCTCTCTGCACGCAAAACCACCTCCCTGCTCTCCTCGGCTTCTCTCTCCCCAAGTTCACCTCTCCACACCGCACACTGCTGAATTCTGTGGTTCATTTTGTGAAGATTGTTGTGTTAATCCTCAGACCAGTTTTCTAGGTGTGCAGGATGGTTTAGTTTTGGTCTGGCTGTATTTCATGGATGCAAGACACACAAAAAACTTCCATGATGTTCTGCCCTCTTGGTTCCTACCCCAGTCTCTGGCTAGGACTTCTAATACTGTGTTGAATAGACGTGGTGAGGGTGGACATCCACCATTGAATATGATGTTAACTGTTGGCTTTTCACATAGACCTTTAGCATGTTGTGGTGTAGGCCAGTTCAAAGACTGAAGGCAGGGCTCACAGGGGTCCATTTCTCATGCAAAAGAGGGAAGGGGAGTGTGCCTCCTTAGAAGGCCCAGAGAGGCTGGGGCAGAGATCTGGAATACTGGTCCTCCTTATGATAGGGATGGTCAGGGTTTATGCCTGAAGGACCATCAGCCCCCAGTAGTGCCTTGGCACCTGTGGCATTATCCCCCAATAGGTAGTGTGGCACCTGTGGCACAAAGCAAAAATGGTAGTACTGCAGTTAATATAGAGTATTTACTGGTTGGCAAGCACACTAATAGGCAAGTACTCTGAAGATTAGAAAATTTGAGATTATACCTGGGGAAGGGGAGCCCAAAATGAAAACACTGGACGTCCTGCTAAAGCTGCAATTGGCGACTGGTGAACACATTGGAAAATAATGATAACGAAGGAAAGCAATAGGCCATATATTTGCACTCAGAGTTCATGGAACATTTCATCCCAGTAAGATACAATGATACAAAGGACAGAAAGTTTCCCTTTTATATTTTGGTTGGCAAACAAGGGGATAAAACATGACCCATACTTTTCACATGGCTGCTATAAATGTGCACTTAACATCATAGAGGAAATAAGTGAAAGTTAAGTTATTCTCTGGGAGTATTTCCTTTCATGTTATCACTGCAACCTAAAGCAGAGTCTAGTTTCTCTTGAATCCTCAGCTCCAAAGAAAATGTATGGATTTATGAAGCAATGATAGTAATGAGTGTCCTCCTTAAGAAGTGGCTGCTCTTTCTGAAAAATGACGAGTAGCTAATAATATTCTCTCTATAAAGGAATTGTTTTCTTTTGACACAGATCTACCTTTGTTTAACAGAAGTGAAAGCAAAGAATAGAAGTAGCCTCACATATAATTAGGACAAGTTTGCTGCCAATAGAATTATGAACACTGTTACTTTTACAACTTTTTTAGATTTAGACTGGTGGGGTTGAGATTTTCAACCTATGTCTATCACTTCTAGCAGTCCCGTTAGTTTCTAAAAACAATATTTATGAGGCAGCAGCTAACTAATACAAGAGTAAGATGACTGTTTCCCCAAATTTGTGGTAATACATGGTGTTGTCAAATTTTTCTATAATATTCCAGGGAATTTCCAGCATTTGAACCTGATTAACTGAGACCATCCTTGGGTCCAAGGTGTCAGCCACTAACCTAGAAGACCATTAATGTCTTACTAAGGTGCTAGAGCCTGGGTATGCTGGCTAGTCATTCAGTTTGGGCCAGGGGAGATCTCAGTCATCTTTGCAGACAAAGACAAGCACATGCTACGACACTGAGACATTGTTTTTCAATCTTTTTGCCATTGTCAGCAAGTCCCTCCCAGTGACGTTTTCACATCACAGTTACACTGTGTGCATTCATGTGCTGTGGTCTTTGGAGGGCTACCCATCAATATATTTGCTAGGAGTTTTGCCACTTCCCTAGAAGCCAAAGTTTCTCCCTTGGGAGTGATATATGTGATGTGAATGCATACACTGGGGAAGGAAATCAGGTACTCAGTGTGACAAATTTTAGTATGGATGAGAAGAAATTAAAAGGAAATAGGTTACAAAGTTAGTAATCACTATTTCAAGGTTGAGGTAATGAGAACATTTTTTTATCCTTTTTTTTTTTTTAAATTTCCAGATACATACTTATAAGATTCCATAATATTATGCACATGAAAAAATGTATTCTATATTTCCCTTTTCTTACGTTGCAAATGTCCTAAACGTTAAAAGCCTGAAGATGTTGCTCCAGTATTTATTACCCAATGAATCTTTTACATATTCTGTAGAATAGTAACATTTTCATGTATATTTATTAAAAATAGTTCATTCACTTAATAGTACTATTGATATTTACAGAGTATGTATTTCATGTTAGAAGTCAGTTTAGACACAGCAAAATCTCACATGAATGAGAGGTTCTATGTTATTGAAAAGTTCCCCAATGCCTTTTCCTCAAACATTTATACAAATAAATATATATGATGAGATAATGCCAATATAGTGATAGGAAAGTTTTTGGAGGGAATTCAAAGGACAATTTATGAGATTTGTAAGGACATTTGTCATGAGTAAGATATCAACTGAGTGTAGAAGTTGAGAGATTTTTAAGTGGTAAATTAATTGTTTATCAAGATTGGGATGAGATTTTCTCACAAGGAAAAGTTTATATCCATTTTCAGTGATCAGACTGTCACCATTTTATATGTTGTCCTCTCAAACTCTTTACAATTCCTTGAAGTTTATATTTTCTCTGTGCCTTCCTATGTTTTGGTATCATCATCCTCTTTCAGATTCTTATTTTTATCAAGGCTTACACACCTGTCAGGTTTAAAGCTACTCAGAAAAGAATGACAACATTAGTTTTTTTACTGTGGAAACCTGGAAACCAGAAGGTTTAAATATGGGAGAGAAAAGACCATTAACAGTTACAACTCCATATTCACACTCCAATACTCTGGTAGATTGTGCCTCATCCGGCCTTGAAATCACAGAGCACGAGCCCCATAAATGTGAGGACTCTCACACGCAGGGCATTTCCAATCTCTGAAATGATCAACTTGTAGAGAAGAAGAGTGTTTTTTCTCCTAATAGAGATACTCAGAATTTGAATGCATTTCCCAGTAAAACAAAGTGAAAAATAATAGGGAAAAAACATGACATTGCTAATTTTTTTTTTTTTGTCAAATAAGAGCATCAAACCCCTTTGCCAAAATTACCATCAACTGTCACCATAATTGAATACAAGGAGAACAATTATAAAACCAAAGGGCAAGAATATCGTATTAAATAAAGAATAACTTAAATTTTTTTTTAACATTTATTCATTTGTGAGCGACAGCGCAAGCAGGGTAGGGGCAGAGAGAGAGGGAGACACAGAATTTAAGCAGGCTCCAGGCTCTGAGCCGTCAGCACAGAGCCTGACGCAGGGCTTGAACTCACAAGCTGTGAGAACATGACCTGAGCCAAAGTCGGAAGCTTAACTGACTGAGCCACCCAGGTACCCCAAGAATAACTTTTGATATTGATTTAATTTCATGAAACTTCCCATTTCCTTAATTACTCTTATCTAAGAGCCTCGAGAAACCATTACCCATCTATTTTCCCATGTCTATAGGAAGGAAATTAATTAAAATATATAAAACCATGTACATTTTCTGTTTAGAGACTCAGTGTCTCTCTATTCTCTGTAACAGTAGTTCTCAAACTTTAGCCTGATCAACAGTAGTGTTGACTAAAAACATCAATTTCTGGGTCCATCCTGTATTGTTGGTTGAATAGGTCTGAGGTGGGTCCAGTGTTGTTCAGTTTGATAACTTACCAAGTAATTCTTTTGGTGTCGGTCCAAGGACCACATGATTTTACAGGAAAGAGCCCAAAGTCCTTATTAGGCCATGGATAGGAAAAGCTAAGCTACTCTAAAAAACAGACACCAAAATAGATTGGCTTGATTAATATTAAATAAGAATGAAGATTTTTCTGCTGTAAGAGTCTGGAGGCATTGCTCTTCTTCTGGGTGGTTGTGGTTCCATCTTATTGTTCCATTCCCTCTTAGGGATATTGTCAAAGTTAGAAACTCTCCACATTCATATCCTAGACAGCAGGAACAAGATGGAGAAGGCTGAGGGTAAACGGCTTCATATTTGAGAAGATAACCCAGGAATTGCACACATTGCTTTCCTGGCATTATGTTGGTGGAAGCCACTCTTGGAAATGTGATATGCAGGATGGTGGCCCTGGCCCCAGTTAAAACTTGAGGGAGAAGGTGGATAGGTATCAGTGAGCAGTTGATCTGCACCACAAAAGCCCCAATGACAACAGGTGGATGAAAGTTAGTGTCATTTTTTACATAAAAGCGTTAAGTCTGGAAGAAAAAAATCAATGTCCAATGTAACCCTACATTAAAATAAATTTCCATGTGAAGTATTTTCTTAATACCTTGTACATATATTTCTGTACTTAACCACTTTTCACAATTCTAGGTTTACATGTCTGTAGTTCCTGATTAGTCTTGAAGGCTTTTAAGTGTATGAATTCAAGTTTCCTTATGTGTTTGCATCTCTATCTCCTTATAATTTCTGTACTTATTTAATTGTTCATAAATCAGTATATAGCACAATTCTTGGTACAAGGTAAAAATCCAATGAATGCTGTTTGTGAAAGTGAATCATTCATCTTCTTTTGGTAAAGGTCAGTGTTATTTCCTTACCTCTCTTCCATCTAACTCATGACTTTGCTGAACATTTTCTCACATACAGTATTCTTTTTACTGCATTTTTCACATCTTTGTTTCTTAATGTGTAGATCAGAGGGTTAAGGGTGGGTGTGACTATTGTGTAAAAGAGTGTAAGGAACTTCCCCTCATCTTCAGATGTGCTATTCTGTGGCTTCATGTACATATAAATGATTGTTCCATAAAACAGAGTTACTACTGTGAGGTGGGAACCACATGTATTAAGGACCTTACGCCACCTTGCTGTTGACTTGATCCTCATGACAGCTTGAGTGATAATTGCGTATGAGATGAGAATTAGAGATAGAGGTACTAGAAGAAATATCACTCCAAGAGCATAGACGATGACCTCAATTACTTTTGAGTAGACACAAGCCAACTTGAGCAATGCTGGCATCTCACAGATAAAATTATTCACCTCCCGGTGCCCACATCTTGGCAACTTCAAAGTCAGGGAGCAAAGAATTAAGGCACTGCCAAGACCACCTAACCAGGCAGTGAGCACCATCTTCTGGCAAAGCTGAGGGTGCATTACTATTGTGTAGTAAAGAGGTTGACAGACAGCAGCGTAGCGGTCATAGGCCATCACAGCTAGGAGAAGACATTCTGTGGCTCCAAAGTCAAGGGCAAAGAAGAATTGGAGCACACACCCTCCATAGGTAATAGACTTTGTTGGACCCCATAGATTTACCAGCATCTGTGGGATAATGCTAGTTGCATAACAGAGATCCAGAAAAGACAAATTGGATAGGAAGAAATACATGGGAGTATGGAGCTGGCTGTCTAGGTTAGATACAAGGATGATGGTTGTGTTTCCTACCAGAGTCACAATATAGAAGACGAAGACAACCCCGGAGATGATGTGTTCTACCTGGGGCTGATTAGAAAACCCCAGCAAGATGAAGTCTGCTGTGGCACTTCTGTTGTTTGTGTTCATGACTCCTTATGAAGGTCTAGGAGATAATACCATGGTAATAAAAAAATAGCATCAGGTTTAGGTAGAAATAAAAATCTCTGAAATTTGCATGAGTATTCCCATTTCAGTTGTTTGTGTGCTCTCTCCCGTTCAGAACACTTCTTTTAACACTCTGTGTCTGTGTTCAAAGACTCTCTGTGTGTACTCATAACCAGAGTGGTTCTAAAAATAGTATGGTAGGAGCACCTGGGTGGCTCACTTGGCCAAGTGTCTGACTTCTGCTCAGGTCATGATCTCACAGCTTGTGAGTTCAAGCCCTGTATCAGGCTCTATGCTGACAGCTGAGAGCTTGGAGCCTGCTTCAGATTGTGTCTCCCTCTGCCTCTCCCCCCACCCATGCGCGTGCTCTCTCTCTCTCCTTCAGAAATAAAAATTAAATATTTAAAAAAATAAAAATAAAATGTAAACCCTATCACACTGAATTGCAAATCATTGAAAAGGGTAATATGCCATGACACTTATGTTTCCGTGTTTTCTGGGTAAGCAATAAATCCATAAATTTAATGATATAATTTAGGAGTGGAACATAGTTTGAGTTGTTACTTCATGAAGGTCTGATGTAAACGTTAGTTTATAATGACAATTTTTTTCCCTTATCAAAAGAGGGGAGTTTGAGGTAAAAAATGAGCAATTTTGTTGGGATAAACACCACTGTTTGATAGTAGAATCACTTTCTATAATCACTTACATATGTCTGCATGCAGGCATTATCTTCACCCTCACCACCAATCTCCTCCTCATGTTTTCCCTCTATTCAACATTTCAGACACTGATGTTCCTGTATCAATTTTGGACTTTTTCACTATTTTGTCCTGTTTTTGTGAATGTGTTTTTGTTGCCAAGAAACAAAAAATCCTCCTTCTTAACCATTATTCACATGTACAGTGGCCCTGTATTTCTTAGAATATCTTTCATTACTGCTATTATACCTCTTAAATAGACTTACTGATTTGTTGCATAGTTAAAAATTGAATTCCAGAAGCATTTGCTTACTACATACACACATCAACAACCTATGTTAGCTTCTACACACTAGGCCATTCAGAAGAATTGGCAAGATAGATAACTTGAACAAAAAGCAGTTCATTAAGTAATCAGGAAGTTCTTTTTCCTCATGGAATTTACCAATAATATGAGCTGGTCCTCTGGTCGCTTCAGAACTCGATAGGTAAAATTTCACTTCAATTCTGAAAGAATACAGAAAAGGGATAAAGAATACATAAATTTCACTCTCTAAATATTTTATCATATCATTAAACAGATGGAATGTTTAATGTCTGAATCAGTCCACTAATTTATTTTAATTTTTAATTCTTAATTTTTTCGTTTATATTTTTTCTGCAGATAATTTCTGACCATGAACTTCAGAATTAAGGTTTTTATATTCATAGTGTGTTTGGAGCCAAGGCATAATAACTTTATTTTCTGCTATTACAGTAAAAAAAGGAAATTACATACAGTATATCATTGTTACAAGCATCTTAGTTAGAACCTGAAAATGTTATAATCATGATGAAGGAGCTATTATTACCAAGTGGTAAGATATAGGAATATAATTTTTCTCACGAGGAAATGGAAATTTAATTTAATTAATGACTGTGACCTAAGAATATCACCTAAGTTGAGCATAATGCTTAAGTGCGGAGAATGTGGACTCAGAGCTTAGTGTCAAATCCCAGCTTTAGTACTTGGAAGTAATGAGTCCTTGGACAGGTATGTAACCTGTTTATTCACCAGCTTTTCTTGTCAGCTTTTCTTGACCACATCAGGTTGGGATAGTTTTGGGAATGAGAAGGCCATAGAATTTTAGAGTTGGTATAGACTCAGAAACCATTATCCAGCCTTATGAAGGAGATCTTCCACAGAACATTCACACAATTCCTGTTTTCATAGCTCCCTAAATGTCCTTTAAAGAGGGCCTCATACCTTCTCCTTACGTGAGCTCAGATATTCCTCTTTAACGCCCAGGCACTGCCTGTTTTTCTTTATTCTGGAAATAATATGGAATAGGTGAATTCAACATGACTTCTTAAAAAAACAGTTTTATTTTAAAGTAAACCATAGAAACAGAAAAAAGCAAAAACTCACTGAGTTAAGGTGAATATTCTCATAACTAACATGCAGATCAAGAAATAGAACCTTGGCAAGCACCAAGGAGTTTCTATTTGTACCTCATCCCAATGATTAACCTTTCCTGTACCGTAAAGTATAAACTGTTTTCATGTTTATAGTAATCACCACCCTTTATTTTAATAGTGTGATTACCCAAATACATCTCTAAACAATATTGTATTTTTGTCCCATTAAAAATGTTTTATATGTCTTTTGTCTTTCCTTTAATATTTGAACATATTATCAAATATAGTCTTAGACTTAATGTTCCTAGACTACGTGCATAGATGGTTGTCAGCGTTGCTCACAATGTATGAAGTTTAATTACCATGCTTTTCTGGTTGCTATCCATTAGACTCACCATGGTTTATTAAATGCCTTTGATTAGTTAGTTGAGAAGTGAACACAGTACTGCAGATGTGCTAAATCATTGAAGAAAACAGTGAGCATCCATAATGCACACACAGTTTCCAAAACATATGTTAATAAGCTTAGCAGGTGAAAAACATTACTGGCTTTTTTTAAGCTTCAGATCACATAATGTCCCATCTATCCTTATCGGAAGTGTCAAGCCAGAAATTACACCTTATGTAATTTAATGTAGTGAATCCAAATATAGGACTTTTCACTTCATGCTTGTAAGCATTTTCCGTATTGGTTTAATCCATGGTCTCAATTTTCAGCTCTTATTGTAATATTAATTTAAAAGCCATTGTGATATTAAAAATGAGACAACATTATGTGTTTAAAAAGAGGAATTCTATATTTTTACTGAAACAGATTTTCATTTTCCATAGTATGGACTTCAGTTTCTAATAGAATAGTATGAACTTACATTTTAGTTTGCTCAGTGAAATTTAAGACAAATGGAGCAAACATATTTAAACATACTTTGAATGTAACAATGATGTGGAGAGAAAACTAGAAACAAAATGGGAACATATTTACATTTTAGGAGGGAAGAATTCACAGCTGTCTTGTTCTTATGTAGTCCAAAGGTACCCTTGTTCCCATCGTGATGAGTCTTCATTTCACAGGTAAACATAAGGATTCTTGTTTGGAAGTTATTATGAAGTATGATGAGCCACTGCTTTCTTGTATTAACTTTACAATCGCCTTTGTATTTAAATGCAACAGCTGAGCGAAGATTCAGTGAAGTCTTTATTTAATATGGATGTTGGAGAAAAACTAGATATAGGACTGGTGAAAAGTTCATGAATTTGGTTTGTTGAATGTTTTTGATGGGATATTTCTAGTCTTTTAGTGAGGACCCCTGTGAGGCATGTTTGTAGGTGGATATCTGCCAGTTAAACAAGGGGAAACCTTCTCTGGTGTACATGTGCTCCAAGAAGTGTTGATGTAGGTGATGAAGTCTAGTATGTGAACATGGTATAGACTGTTGGGACTGATGCCCCACAGAGGCAATTAACAAATCTTGGAATATTGTCAGAAGCTTATCCAAATAACTATTTTAAGAAAGGTTTCCTACAGACATTGGGTTTCATCTTGTCTTTCTTTTTCTTCTTTAGATTTCCACCATGGAAATTAATTTCAGAGATAAATTTATTTATGTATTGAATTCACTATTTAAGAGTATAAATGTATGGTAAATCATATTGATAAAAATTAACATATTTAATTGAACTTTTTTTAGTGGGTAAGACATCAATAAAGTTGGAGAAATATAGGAATTATCTACGTGTTTTATATACAAGAAAGAAAATATATGTTTTTAAAAAAAATATAGAATCATTATAGTTCTGTGGTTCATGAGCCATATCATCATTGTTCCATTTTCAATGGATTAAAAAGAATTCCATGAAAATATTTAGCCTGCCACTAAATTCAAGAACTGGAATGTTACTAATAGCTTATAGCTACTCTCTGTCTTTACACTCTCTCTTATTTCTACCTGCCACCCAGGGAAATCATGACCTTGAATTTTGTGTTCATCACACACTTGCATTAGAATTTAATTTTTTAAATTTAAATTCAAGCTAGTTAGCATACAGTGTAGTCTTAGCTTTAGGAGTAGAACCCCGTGATACATCTCTTACATATGACAGCTACTTTTTCTATTGAAAAAGTGCCCTCTTTAATGCCCATCACCCATACAGGCCATTCCCCTCACCTACTTCCCCTCCAGCAACCCTCAATTTGTTCTCTGTTGTTAAGTCTCTTATGGTTTGCCTCCCTCTCTGTTTTTAACGTATTTTTCCTTCCCTTCCCCTATGTTATCTCTTTTGTTTCTCAAATTCCACATATGAGTAAAATCACATGATATCTGTCTTTCTCTGACTTATTTCCTTTAACATAATACTTTCTAGTTCCATCATATATATACACACCACACACCACATCTTCTTTATCCATTCATCAGCCGATGTACATTTGGGCTCTTTCCATAATTTGGCTATTGTTAATAATGCTGCTGTAAACATTGGGGGTACTGCGCCCCTTTGAATCAGCATTTTTGTATCCTTTGGATAAATTCTTAGTAGTGCAATTTCTGGGTCCTGGGTATTTCTATTTTTAATTTTTTGAGGAACCTCCATCCTGTTTTCCAGAGTGGCTGCACCAGTTTGCATTCCCACCAACAGTACAAAAGTGTCACCCTTTCTGTGCATCCTGTGTAACATCTCTTATTTTCTGAGTTGTTAATTTTAACAATTCTGACAGGTGTGAGGTGGTATCTCATCGTGGATTGATTTGTATTTCTCTGATGATAAGCAATGTTGAACATCTTTTCATGTGCCTGTTAGCCATCTAGATGTCTTCTTTGGAAAAGTTCTGTTCACATCTTTTTCCCATTTCTTCACTGGATTATTTTTTAGGGAGTGTTAAGTTTGGTAAGTTCTTTATAGGTTTTGAATACTAACCCTTTATCTGATATGTCAGTTGCAAATATCTTTTCCCATTCCATAGGTTGCATTTTACAAAATGCAAAGGGCATTTTGTTGATTGTTTCCTTCGCTGGGCAGAAGATTTTATCTTGATGAGCTCCCAACAGTTCATTTTTGCTTCTATTTTCCTTGTCTCCAGAGACATGTCAAGTAAGAAGTTGCTGCAGCCTAGGTCAAAGATGTTGCTGCCTGTTTTCTCCTGTATGATTTTGATCGTTTCATGTATCACACTTAGGTCTTTCACCTATTTTGAATTTATTTTTGTATTGGTGAAATAAAGTGGTACAGAGTCATTCTTCTGCCTGTTGCTGTCCAGTTTTCTCAACACCATTTACTGAAGAGACTGTCTTTTTTTTCCATTGAATACTCTTTTCTGCTTTGTTGAAGATTATTTGGCCATACATTTGTGGGTCCATTTCTAGGTTCTTTATTCTGTTCCATTGTCTGTTTTTGTGCCTGTACCATACTGTCATGATGATCACAGGTTTCTAATAGAGCATGAAGTCCAGAATTGTGATGCCTCCAGCTTTGGTTTTCTGTTTCAACATTACTTTGGCTATTTGGGTATTTTGCGGTTCCATATAAATTTTAGAATTGTTGTTCTAGCTCTGTGAAAAATACTGGTGTTATTTTGATAAGGATTGCTTTGAATGTGTAGGCTGCTTTGGGTAGTATCGACATTTTAACAATATTTGTTCTTCCAATCCATGAGTGTGGAATGGTTTTCTATTTCTTTGTGTCTTATTCAATATTTTAAATAAGCTTTCTATAATTTCAGCATACAAATCTTTACCCCTTTTGTTAGGTTTATTCCTAGGTATCTTATTGTTTTTAGTGCAATTGTAAACGGAATTGATTCTGTGATATACTAATACAGTCACGTATATATGTCAAAACCTACCTAATGTATAAAGTTTAGTTTGTTTCAAATTCCATAAAGTGTGTCATCTATTATATGTGCTTTTGGCACTTTCCTTATTCCACTATTTCACATTTTGACACTAACATTATCCAATATTATTTGTGTAGCTGTGGTTCATTTGTTTTCACTACTTTCTAATATTCCATTGTGTGAATATATTATAATTAATTTGTCTCTTCACTTGCTGATGGCCATTTTTGATGATGAAAGTTTGTGACTCATATTAAAGACATTAGGATGAACATTTTGTTTGTGACTCTTGGGGTATGTATGCAAGAAAGTCTTTTGGATGTATGCCTAGGACAGGAATTGCTGGTCATGGAATAAGCAAACTTCACAGATGTTTTAACCCAAAACAGTTCTTTCAATTTATTCTACCCTAGTTTTGTATAAATTATTCCACTGATCTACATTTTCTGTAACACTTGGTCTTGCAGACTTTTAAATAATTGCTGACTGAAAGATCATAAATGCTATTGAGTTGTGACCTTGGTTTTTGTTTCCCTAATAACGAATAATTGAATATATCCTCATATACTTACATCCATGTATATTTGTCTTTCTATGAAAAGCACATCTGTAGGCTCTGACAAGAGGTCTATGGCATTGCTTCTCTGTTTTTATCATTAATGTATAGGGGTCTTTATAATTGCTTTTAACTCTCTGTTGGTTGTGTGGTCTCGAATATTTTCTCTCAGTTTGTTACTTGGCATTTTACTTAAAAATGGGTCTCGTGGTGGCCAGAACTTCTAAATTTAATATGGAAGAAACTTTTAATTAATCTTTAAGAAATTTTTCTCAAAGTGAGAATGACCTTAACCTATATATTTTTCCTAAAAATTTTAATGTCATACCCTAAATACACCTGGAATTAAATTATGTGTATGGGTGAGTGTGAGCATTCAAATTTGTTTTTCATTTTTGTAACCAAATTTCAGTTTAATTCATTGAAATATTTTTTTCTTTGTCCAAGGATGTCATTATATCTCTTAATTATATCAAAGTCCTGCATGTGTATGTGTGTGTGTGTGTGCATGCGCGTGTGCACACATGTGAGGGTGCTGATATATTTCTGTGCCTTCAGTTCTCCTCTAGTGCTCAGTGAGTCTGTTACTGCAACAATGCCACCTACTGTCCGTTATTATATATTCATTATAAATCTTGATATCTGGTAGGGCAAAAAATTCCTCCTTGATAATCTTCTTCTTGCCATTTTTAAGTTGAAGTATAATTGATATGTATTAATTTCAGGTCCACACAAAATTATTTAATACTTGTAAATATTGGGAGATGATGATCACCACAATAAGTCTAGTGAACATCCATAGTTACAAATTAATTTTTATTTCTTGTGATGAGGACTTTTAAGATCTACTTCTGAGCAAGTATCAAATATGCAATATAGTATTATTAACTACAGTTACAGTTCTGCAACTTAGATTGCAATGAGTTAATTGCTATTTAATGGTTTTTGACCCTCTTCACTTATTTCACCCATCCCCATGTTTCTTTATGAATACTTATGTCTTGGCTATATTGGTAAATAATGCTGTAATGAACATGGGGTGCATATATCTTTTCAAATTAGTGTTTTCATTTTCTTTAGATAAATTCCCAGTGTATTTTTCTGAGTAACCTCCAAACTGTCTTCCATGGTGGCTTCAACAATTTACATTCTCACCAATAGTGCTTAAGCATTTTTCACAGCTGAGAAGCACGGTGTTCACTCACATGGTCCAAATTTCCCAAAAGTAGAAGTTGCTGGCTGAGAAGGTCTCTTTTGGTGCTGAGCCCTTCCACTATGGAATAGGTGTGACCTGAGGAGTAAAAGGAAGCTGTTCCTCAGGGTGTCAATCTTGAATTGGTCTCTGATTTGATGGTGTGCTGGACTTCTCTGCTGGACTGCCAGAGTGCACAAAGGCACTGTCATCTGTTGGTTGTGTCACACTCAGTGTTCTTGGGGGGAATATGGTAGAAAGTTCCTATTTTGCTGATGTCATGTTTCTGATTCTCAATATTTGAAATTTCCACTACATTCTTTCATTTGTGAGTTTCAGTGCTCTAGTAAGTGATAACTTGTCTTTAAGAAACATAGTTGAAAGTCCCCTTTCCCATAAGGCCAGTAGAAACCTCTGCATGCACCATGTCTCCAGACCATAGAGTTCTGAATGTCTTCAGTTCTAGTGGAAGTAGCATCAGTCTCATTTAACAAGCAGACCAGAGCACATCTAGTTATGACTTGCCACTCTCTGATTAAGGTCCAAACACTGTGTACTGCAGGAAAGGAGAGCCTCTGCAGAGGACTGAGCAGAGGGATAAAGCAGCCAAAACAGTACCAGAGGGCATGAAGCACACATCAGAGACACTCCCTGAAGTACCAGGTTCAGCACACTATATGACCTCTTCTTCATAAAGATATTGCTCTCAGGATTTGGAAAAGGAACAAGCTTTCTAACACAGAGAAGTATACAGAGATCTAGATATATTGCCAATATGGAGGAATTCACCCCCAAGGAAAGAACAAGAAAAGTCACACACAGAGATCTAATCAAAACAGATATGACTAATATGCCTGATGGAAAACTTAAAGCAGCAATCATAAGGATATTCTCTGGACTTGAGAAAAGGATGGAATATTTCAGGGATACTATACCACAGAGATAAAAGAATTAAAAAAAACAACCAAAAGTGAAAAAAGGAATAACTGAGCTTCAAAACTGTCTTGATGTAATGACCACAAGGATGGAAGAAGCAGTGGAATGAATAAGTGATATAGAAGATATAATTATGGAAGATAATGAAACTGAAAAGAAGAAGGAAAGTAAAATATTAGATCATGAATGTAGAATTATGGAACTCAATGATTCCATAAACCATGATAACATTCATGTCATAGGAGCCTCAGAAGAAGAAGAGAAAGTACAGGAGCAGAGAAAACTACTTTAATGTCGGGATAGAAACAGATGGCCAATTTCCGAAGGGGCAGAGAAGTCCCATCAAAATCAACACAAGTAGGCCAACACCAAGATATAGTTAAACTTACAAAATATTGCAATAAAGTAAAAATCCTAAATGCAGCAAGACAAAAGAATTCCATAACTTATATGGGAAGACTCATGAGGCTGGTTGAATATCTCTCAATACAAACTTGGCAGGTCAGAATGGAATAGATTGATATGTTCAGTGTGCCTAATGGGGAAAAATGTGCAGCCAAGAATACTCTATCGAGCAAGACTATCATTCAGAACAGAAAATGACAAGTAATACAGTTAAGAAATAGGCAGAGAGAAGAATAGACATTTTTCCAAAGAAGACATCCAGATGGCTAATAGACACATGAAAAGATACTCAACATCACTCATCATCAGAGAAATACAAATCCAAACCACAATGAGATAACACCTCACAACTGTCAGAATGGCTAAAATGAACAACAAAGGAACCAATAGGTATTTGTGAGAATGTAAAGAAACCCACTTACACTGTTGGTGACAATGCAAACTGGTGCAGCCCAATTGGAACAGTATAAAATTTCCTCAAAAAGTGAAAAGTAGAACTACCCTACAATACAATGCCTATACTACTACGTTTTTACACAAAGGAATTAAAGATACTGATTATAAAGAACACATGAAACCTGATGTTTCTGGTAGCATAATATGTAATAGCCAAATTATGGGAAGAGCCCAAATGTCCATAAACTGATGAATGGATAAAAAAACGTTGTATATACATATAAGATGGGGTATTACTCAATCAAGAAAAAGAATGAAATCTTGCAATTTGCAACGATGTGGATGGAGCTAGAGTGTATTATACTAGGCAAAATAAGTCAGCCATAGAAAAGGAAATACCACACACTTTCACTCATATGTAGAATTTAAAAAACAAAACAGACCGCATCCTGCTGATCACTTAGATTCCACCTACACCTGCCTAAATAACCCAGAAAGCCACCAGAATACTAGCAGAATGGAGTCTCTGGAGCCAAGCGCAGACGAGAGGCCCACAGAAGAGGGTAGGAAGGGCAGTGAGGCGATGTGTGCTACACAGCCTGGCGGGAGGGAGCCGGGGCAGAGGGGCGCCCGCTGGCCAAGCAGAGACCCCGAGTCTGGTTTGCAAAAGCTGAGGGGCCGGATGGAGTGTGTTTGTACAGTGAGCGGACTTAACATCTGGAAGGTTATAAGTTAACAGCTCTGCTCGGAGAGCGGGAAGGCTGGAGGACAACGGGAGGGAGAGTTGCTGAGCCCTGGGATGACAGAGATCAGTTTGGCAGGGAACAAAGGCACTCGCCAGCGCCATCTACCTCGCCCATCCCCCAGCCAAAATCCCAAAGGGAACCAGCTCCTGCCAGGGAACTTGCTTGCACCGCACAAACACCCAATGCTGTGCTTCTGCAGATCCACACTTCCAGCGGTGGGTCTGACTCCCTCCCGCTGCCGCAGGGCCCCTCCCAAAGCGGATCACCAAAGGAGAAGCGAGCTGAGGCTGCCCCTCCCACCCCCGTGCACCTTGCCTACCCACCCCAGCTAATACGCCAGATCCCCAGCACCACAAGCCTGGCAGTGTGCAAGTAGCCCAGACAGGCTATGCCACCCCACAGTGATTCCCACCCCTAGGAGAGGGAAAGAGAAGGCACACCAGTCTGACTGTGGCCCCAGCGGTGGGCTGGGGGCAGACATCACATCTGACTACGGCCCCACCCACCAATGCCAGTTATTCAAGACAGCACAGGGGAAGTGCCCTGTAGTTCTGCACCATTCCAGGAACTATCCAAAATGACCAAAAGGAAGAATTCCCCTCAAAAGAATCTCCAGGAAATAACAACAGCTAACAAACTGATCAAAAAGGATTTAAACAATATAACAGAAAATGAATTTAGAATAATAGTCATAAAATTAATCGCTGGGCTTGAAAACAGTATAAAGGACAGCAGAGAATCTATTGCTACAGAGATCAAGGGACTAAGGAATAGTCAGGAGGAGCTAAAAAATGCGATAAACTAGCTGCAAAATAAAATGGAAATGACCACGGCTCGGATTGAAGAGGCAGAGGAGAGAATAGGTGAACTAGAAGATAAAATTATGGTAAAAGAAGAAGCTGAGAAAAGGAGAGATAAAAGAATCCAGGAGTGTGAGGGGAAAATTAGAGAACTAAGTGATGCACTAAAGAGAAATAATATACGCATAATTGGTATTCCAGAGGAGGAAGAGAGAGGGAAAGGTGCTGAAGGTGTACTTGAAGAAATAATAGCTGAGAACTTCCCTGATCTGGGGAAGGAAAAAGGCATTGAAATCCAAGAGGCACAGAGAACTCCCTTCAGATGTAACTTGAATCGATCTTCTACACAACATATCATAGTGAAACTGGCAAAATACAAGGATAAAGGGAAAATTCTGAAAGCAGCAAGGGATAAACGTGCTCTAACATATAAAGAGACCTATAAGACTCATGACCGATCTCTCTTCTGAAACTTGGCAGGCCAGAAAGGAATGGCAGGAGATCTTCAATGTGATGAACAGAAAAAAATA
This sequence comes from Panthera tigris, assembly GCF_018350195.1. NCBI lineage: Eukaryota > Metazoa > Chordata > Mammalia > Carnivora > Felidae > Panthera > Panthera tigris. The sequence goes on along the minus strand of NC_056664.1, from coordinate 1,084,870 downwards.
TGCAGCCGAGACTCCTTTATCCAGCAAGTCTGTCATTTAGAATAGAAGGAGAGATAAAGGTCTTCCCAAACAAACAAAAACTGAAGGAATTCGTCACCACTAGACCAGCCCTACAAGAGATCCCAAGGGGGATCCTGTGAGACAAAGTACCAGAGATGCAAGCTACAAGCATGAAACCTACGGACATCACAATGACTCTAAACCCATATCTTTCTATAATAACACTGAATGTAAGTGGACTAAATGCGCCAACCAAAAGACATAGGGTATCAGAATGGATAAAAAACAAGACCCATCTATTTGCTGTCTACAAGAGACTCATTTTAGACCTGAGGACACCTTCAGCTTGAGAGTGAGGGGATGGAGAACTATCTATCATGCCACTGGAAGTCAAAAGAAAGCTGGAGTAGCCATACTTATATCAGACAAAGTAGACTTTAAATTAAGGGCTGTAACAAGAGATGAAGAAGGACATTATATAATAAACACAGGGTCTATCCATCAGGAAGAGCTAACAATTATAAATGTCTATGCGCCAAATACAGGAGCCCCCAAATATATAAAACAATTACTCACAAACATAAGCAACCTTATTGATAAGAATGTGGTAATTGCAGGGGACTTTAATACCCCACTTACAACAATGGATAGATCATCTAGACAATAAAGAAGGGCCCTGAATGATACATTGGACCAGATGGACTTGACAGATATATTTAGAACTCTGCATCCCAAAGCAACAGAATATACTTTCTTCTCGAGTGCACATGGAACATTCTCCAAGATACATCATATACTGGGTCACAAAACAGCCCTTCATAAGTATACAAGAATTGAAATCATACCATGCATACTTTCAGACCACAATGCTATGAAGCTTGAAATCAACCACAGGACAAAGTCTGGAAAACCTCCAAAAGCATGGAGGTTAAAGAACACCCTACTAAAGAATGAGTGGGTCAACCAGGTAATTAGAGAAGAAATTTAAAAATATATGGAAACAAATGAGAATGAAACCACAACAATCCAAAGGCTTTGGGATGCAGCGAAGGCAGTCCTGAGAGGAAAATACATCGCAATCCAGGCCTAACTCAAGACACAAGAAAAATCCCAAATACAAAATCTAACAGCACACCTAAAGGAAATAGAAGCAGAACAGCAAAGGCAGCCTAAACCCAGCAGAAGAAGAGAAATAATAAAGATCAGAGCAGAAATAAACAATATAGAATCTAAAAAAACTGTAGAGCAGATCAATGAAACCAAGAGTTGGTTTTTTGAAAAAATAAACAAAATTGACATACCTCTAGCCAGGCTTCACAAAAAGAAAAGGGAGAGGACACAAATAGATAAAATCATGAATGAAAATGGAATTATTACAACCAATCCCTCAGAGATACAAACGATTATCAGGCAATACTATGAAAAATTATATGCCAACAAACTGGACAACCTGGAAGAAATGGACAAATTCCTAAACACCCACACTCTTCCAAAACTCAATCAGGAGGAAATAGAAAGCTTGAACAGACCCATAACCAGCGAAGAAATTGAATCGGTTATCAAAAATCTCCCAACAAATAAGAGTCCAGGACCAGATGGCTTCCCAGGGGAGTTCTACCAGACGTTTAAAGGAGAGATAATACCTATCCTTCTCAAGCTATTCCAAGAAATGGAAAGGGAAGGAAAACTTCCAGACTCATTCTATGAAGCCAGTATTACTTTGATTCCTAAACCAGACAGAGACCCAGTAAAAAAAGAGAACTACAGGCCAATATCCCTGATGAATATGGATGCAAAAATTCTCAATAAGATATTAGCCAATCGAATTCAACAGCATATAAAAAGAATTATTCACCATGATCAAGTGGGATTCATTCCTGGGATGCAGGGCTGGTTCAACATTCGCAAATCAATCAACGTGATACATCACATTAATGAAAGAAAAGATAAGAACCATATGATCCTGTCAATCAATGCAGAAAAGGCATTTGACAAAATTCAGAAACATTTCTTAATAAAAAGCCTCGACAAAGTCGGGATAGAAGGAACATACTTAAAGATCATAAAAGCCATTTATGAAAAGCCCACAGCTAACATCATCCTCAATGGGGAAAAACTGAGAGCTTTTCCCCTGAGATCAGGAACATGACAGGGATGTCCACTCTCACCGCTGTTGTTCAACACAGTGTTGGAAGTTCTAGCATCAGCAATCAGACAACAAAAGGAAATCAAAGGCATCAAAATTGGCAAAGATGAAGTCAAGCTTTCACTTTTTGCAGATGACATGATATTATACATGGAAAATCCAATAGACTCCACCAAAAGTCTGCTAGAACTTATACATGAATTCAGCAAAGTTGCAGGATACAAAATCAATGTACAGAAATCAGTTGCATTCTTATACACTAACAATGAAGCAACAGAAAGACAAATAAAGAAACTGCTCCCATTCACAATTGCACCAAGAAGCATAAAACACCTAGGAATAAATCTAACCAAAGATGTAAAAGATCTGTATGCTGAAAACTATAGAAAGCTTATGAAGGAAATTGAAGAAGATATAAAGAAATGGTAAAACATTCCATGCTTATGGATTGGAAGAATAAATATTGTCAAAATGTCAATACTACCCAAAGCTATCTACACATTCAATGCAATCCCAATCAAAATTGCACCAGCATTCTTCTCAAAACTAGAACAAGCAATCCTAAAATTTATATGGAACCACAAAAGGCCCCGAATAGGCAAAGTAATTTTGAAGAAGACCAAAGCAGGAGGCATCACAATCCCAGACTTTAGCCTCGACTACAAAGCTGTCATCATCAAGACAGCATGGTATTGGCACAAAAACAGACACATAGACCGATGGAATAGAATAGAAACCCCAGAACTAGACCCACAAAAGTATGGCCAACTAATCTTTGACAAAGCAGAAAAGAACATCCAATGGAAAAAAGACAGTCTCTTTAACAAATGGTGCTGGGACAACTGGACAGCAACATGCAGAAGGTTGAAACTAGACCACTTTCTCACACCATTCACTAAAATAAACTCAAAATGGATAAAGGACCTGAATGTGAGACAGGAAACCATCAAAACACTAGAGGAGAAAGCAGGAAAAGACCTCTCTGACCTCAGTCATAGCAATTTCTTATTTGACACATCCCCAAAGGCAAGGGAATTAAAAGCAAAAATGAACTACTGGGACCTTATGAAGATAAAAAGCTTCTGCACAGCAAAGGAAACAACCAACAAAACTAAAAGGCAACCAACGGAATGGGAAAAGATATTTGCAAATGACATATCGGACAAAGGGCTAGTATCCAAAGTCTATAAAGAGCTCACCAAACTCCACACCCAAAAAACAAATAACCCAGTGAAGAAATGGGCAGAAAACATGAATAGACACTTCTCTAAAGATGACATCCGAATGGCCAACAGGCACATGAAAAGATGCTCAACGTCGCTCCTCATCAGGGAAATGCAAATCAAAACCACACTCAGATATCACCTCACACCAGTCAGAGTGGCCAAAATGAACAAATCAGGAGACTATAGATGCTGGCGAGGATGTGGAGAAACGGGAACCCTCTTGCACTGTTGGTGGGAATGCAAATTGGTGCAGCCATTCTGGGAAACAGTGTGGAGGTTCCTCAAAAAATTAAAAAATAGATCTATCCTGTGACCCAGCAATAGCACTGCTAGGAATTTACCCAATGGATACAGGAGTGCTGATGCATAGGGACACTTGTACCCCAATGTTAATAGCAGCACTCTCAACAATAGCCAAATTATGGAAAGAGCCTAAATATCCATCAACTGATGAATGGATAAAGAAATTGTGGTTTACATACACAATGGAGTACTATGTGGCAATGAGAAAGAATGAAATATGGCCCTTTGTAGCAACGTGGATGGAACTGGAGAGTGTTATTCTATGTGAAATAAGCTATACAGAGAAATACAGATACCGTATGTTTTCACCCTTATGTGGATCTTGAGAAACTTAACAGAAACCCATGGCGGAGGGGAAGGAATAAAAAGAGGTTAGAGTGGAAGAGAGTCAAAGCATAAGAGACTGTTAAAAACTGAGAACAAACTGAGGGTTGATGGGGGGTGGGAGGGAGGGGAGGGTGGGTGATGGGTATTGAGGAGGGCACCTTTTGGGATGAGCACTGGGTGTTGTATGGAAACCAATTTGACAATAAATTTCATATATTCAAACAAAAACAAAAACAAAACAGCTGGCTATATGGGAAGGAAAATAAAAGAGAGAAGGAAGGAAAGCATTAGAGACTTTCAACAATAGAGAAGAAATTGAGGTTGATGAAGGGAGATGAGGGGATGGGCTAAATGAGTGATTAGTATTAAGAAGGGTATTTGCTATGATGAGCATTGGATATTATATGTAAGAGATGTATCACTAAATTCTACTACTGAAACTAGTATTACACTATATGTCAACTATCTAGAATTTAAATAAAATTTAGAAAAAAAATGAAATATTGCCATTTGCATAAACTCATTGATAATCATACTATAATAATAGGGGACTTTACACTCTACTTGCATCAATGGACACATAACCTAAGCAGAAATTCAACATGGAAACAATGGCTTTGAATGACACACTGTGCCAGATGGACTTAACAGGTATAACCAGATCATTTCATCCTAAAGCAGCATAATATACACACTTCTTGAGTGCACATGGAACATTCTGCAGAATAGATCACATACTGGGTAACAAACCAGGCCTCAGCAGATATAAAAAGATCGAGGTCATACCATGCATGTTTTCAGGTCACAGCATACGAAACTTGAAGTCAAACACAAGAAAATTTTGGAAAGCCCTCAAATATATGGAGTTTAAAGAACATCCTCTTAAGAAATGAATGGGTTCACCAGGAAATTAAAGAAATAAAAAATACACAGAAGCAAATAAAAATGAAAACGCAACACTCCACGCCCTTTGGGATGCAGCAAAGACAGTCCTAAGAGGAAAGTACATTGTAATTCAGGCCTATCTCAAGAAGCAAGAAAGGCCCCACTTACACAACCTAACCTTACATGTAAAGGACCTAGAAAGCAAACAGCAAAAGAACCTAAAGCAAGCAGTTGAGGGGAAATAATGAAGAAATAAATTAGAGCAGAAGTAAACAATATAGAAACAAGGAAACAAACAAACAAAAACCCCAGAGGAACAGATCAATGAACCTAAGAGCTGGTTCTTTGAAAGAACACACAAAATTGATAACTCCCTAGCCAGACTTGTCAAAAAGAAAAGAGAGAGGACCCAAATAGAAAATATCACAAATAACAGAGTGGTGCCTAGGTGGCTCAGTCAGTTAAGCATCCGACTTCGGCTTGAGTCATGATCTTGCAGTCCTGAGTTTGAGCCCTGTGTTGGGTTCTGTGCTGACATCTAGAAGTCTCGACCCTGCTTCAGATTCTGTGTTTCCGTCTCTCTCTGCCCCTCCCCCACTCATGTCCTGTCTGTCTGCCTCTCTCTGTTAAAAATAAATAAACATTAAAAGAATTAAAAATAAAAAAAATCTCAAACGAAAGAGGAGAGAGATCTAACCAACCCCACAGAAATACTAGAAATTATGAGAATTCCCTCATATATGGAATTTAAGAAACAAAACAGATAAACATATGGGATGGGGAAAAAAGAAAAAAGAAAGAGGGAAACAAACCATAAGAGACTGTTAACAACAGAGAACAAACAGGGTTGTTGGAGGGGAGATGGGTGTGGGATGGGCTAGTTGCTGATGGGTATTGAGGAGGGCACTTGTTATGATGAACACTGGGTGTTGTATGTAAATGATGAATCACTGAATTCTAATCCTGAAACCAACATTGCACTGTATATTAACTAACTAAAATTGAAATGAAAAAAAAAATCTAGTCTGTCTGATATAACTACTCCAGCCTTCTTTTTACATCCATTACCATGATATTGTTCTCCTTCCACTCTCTTTAAATCTGGGAGTGTCTTTAGGTCTAAGCAGCATTTCGATGGGTCTTGTTTTTAATCTATTCTGATACTCTATGTCTTTTGATTGGAGCATTTAGCCCATTCACATGAAGAGTAATTGTTGATAGATGAGAATTTTGTGCCATTGTATTACCTAAAAATTCACTGTTTCTGGAGATTTTCTCTGTTCCTTTCTTGTGTTTATTGCTTTTTGGTCATTCCTTTGTTGGAGAAGTGAATTAAGTATGCCAAAGATGGTCGATAGGGCTAACATAAGCTCTTGTCTCTAGCTCAGAGACCCCTCCTCTGGGTTCTTCTTCCTTTGTTTGCTGCACACGTGAAAACCCCCACAGATATGGAAGCTGACGACTATAAATTACCCTCCTCACTTGCATTCAGCGCTCAGATCTTTGGAGAAACAGTCTCCTCTGAGCCCATTGGTGTTAAATAAATCTCAGATCCACCAAGATCTCTGAGTGCCACTTAGTTTTTCTGCCAGCATTCCAGCCTGGTTCTGTAACATATTTGGTTCCCTGACCTGGAAACCCAAACTCACTGGCCCATTGTTGGCACTGGTTTGGAAGAGTAGTTAGGCGGTGATGGGGCGAGGGATCGCAAGGGAGAAGGTGCACCCTGCCTGAATTTTGGCAGTCTCCTACTTGGTCACCTCGGGCCTGTCCCGCTCCATCCTTTCCGCAGGACTCAAAGAGACCTGGTAGGTGAGGACCTGGACCCAATGCTGGAACCGGTAAGGCTGGGGCCCCAAAGTATTCAGGCCCACCCAAAAGGGTGGAAGGGGGACCTGATCAATCCCCAGAGGCCTTAATGGTCTCACAGGGAGAAAATTTTGTGGGAAGTATGTAATAGACTCTGGTGTGTGTGTGTGTGTGTGTGTGTGTGTGTGTGTGTGTGTGTGTGAATGTGCAGCTCGGCCAGACTTGCCAGTTGAGTTTGAGTTTGTGGCTCTACATATGGGTACACTTAAGGTCCCCAAAAGTCTACAGAGTCTGAATGGGCTCTCCTGTATTGTGGTGGGAGCATAAGGTCTAGGGCTGTATCGGATCAGACTCCAATCACAAGTCATATAGCTGAGTCTGCTGTGGCCAAGCCTCACCTAAAGTTTCTCTTGGGGACACGACCAGTGGAGTATCTGATTGGTCCTCTCATCTGAGGGGATACCCTCCCTTTGTCTGTCTTTGCAACACCGAACACGAGAAAGAAATTAATAGTGGGATCAAAACAGAGTAAGCCTACGATTTTAGAGGTCATGCTCAAAAATTTTAAAAAGGGATTTTCAGATGATTACAGGGTGAAAATGACACCCAGAAAGTTAAGGGCCTTTTGTGAACTAGAATGACCCATATTCAATGTACGATGGCCCCAAGAAGGGACATTAGATGCTCAAATAGTGCAGTGGGTTTGGCTAATAGTCACTGGGAACCCAGGCCACCCTGATCAATTTCCATACATCAACTCCTGGCTTGAAATTTCCCAAAATCCCTGGCCATGGGTGTGATTCATCCTTAGCAAGCAGAGCCAGACAAAGGTTTTAGCCACTTTATCTGGAGGCTCACCCAGGGAACCAAAGAAGTGACCCACCACTCCTCTAATATTTAAAGGAGACGTGGAGGAAGATATTGTCTTTCTGCCTCATTATGACTCCTCAATCTCCCTCCCCCCTTCCCCTGAGCTTGAAACTCCTCCCCCGTCTGTCTCTCTGCCACCGCCGCCACCATTGCCACCGCCCATCTCCCTGCCCCGCTCAGATCCAGAGAACCCTCCCCACAGGGGCCAGCAGCTAGAATGTGCCCAAGACCCAGACCTAATGCTCTCCAAATGCCTGTAAGGGAGACAAGAGAGACTGAAAGACAGAATGAGGATAGAACAGTCCAGCCCAGGTGTTCCATGATGTATTATCAACCTTTCTCTACACCCGACCTCCTCAATTGGAAACACAACACTCCATCATACTCTGAAAAGCGACAAGCAATGGTAGACTTGATGGAGTCCCTCTTCCAGACCCACTGACTGACTTGGGAAGATTGTCAACAGTTACTCCATACTCTGTTTAATACAGAAGAAAGAAGAGGAATAATGAGAGAAACATGACAGTACCTAGAAGATCACACAGCTCTGGGAATTAATGATCCTGCTGTCTGGGCTCAAGCTGCTGCACCTGAAGCTTGCCCAACATGGGATTTCACTACAGAAGAAGGACAAACCCACATCCAACGATACCAGGAAGCCCTCCTTTGGGGAATCCAAGCTGGAGCCAAAAAGCCCATGAACATGACTAAGATATTGTCAGTCACACAGCACCTTTGGGAGTCTCCTGGAGACTACTATGAAATATTATATGAAGCATACTGTGCATACACCCTGTTTGACCCTGAGGCACCAGAAAGTCAACAAATGGTAAATACCTCTTTTGTGGCACAGGCTGCCACAGATATCAGAAGAAAACTCCAGAAGTTGGAGGGCTTTGCTGGGATGAACATCACTCAGCTGATATAGGTTGCAATAAAGATTTCATGAACAGAGAAGTCACAGCTGAAAGAGAAGTGGAGAGAAGACTAAAAAAGAAGGCCACCCTTCTCAAAGCAGCACTAAAAGAAATAGACACTGTAAAGACGGGAAGACCCCAACCACCACAAGAGGGGAAGCCCAGAGCCCCCTTAGCAAAGGACCAATGTGCATACTGCAAAGAGAAGGGACACTTGAAGAATGAATGTCCAAATCAGAAGGGGCCCTCAAAACCCAGCCGATATTGGGAGGAACCTTGAGGCGAGAACCTCATTGGTCTGGCCAGGATAGAGAGAGTCGGATTGAGGGGGACTGGGCTCTTTCTCTCTTGGTCCCCATGAACCCATGGTCGAAATGAAGGTAGGGGGCCGAAAAATAACTTTCATGGTTGACACTGGGGCTGAATACTCCGTTGTTACTTCCCTGGTGGCACCCTTCAGCCAAAAGACAGCAACCATACTTGGGGCTACTGGGACATGGGTGATGCAGCAGCCCTTCTGTCAAGCTCAACAATGTGAACTTGGGGATCACAAGGTCCGGCATGAGTTCCTCTACTTACCTGACTGGCCCTCTCCTGGGCCGGGATCTGCTCTCCAAATTTGGAGCCCAGATAACTTTTGAACCCACTGAACACACAAGCCTCCAGTTAAACCCAAGGTAGAATGAAACCCTGGTCTTGATGATTACCCTGACAAGAGAAGAAGAATGGAGACTATTCTTCACCCAGGCCCTACCCTGTAGCCCCTCAGAATTCAGGCTCATATTCCCCTCTGTATGGTCTGAAGATAACCCACCTGGACTAGCTTGGAGTCAGGCCGCCATCATTGTTGACCCCGATCCCTGGTGCCCAACCCCAGAGACAAAGGCAGTACTCCCTTCCACTCGAGGCTAGAATGGGTATACAAGAGCACCTGACCAAGCTCAGAGAAGCAGGTATTTTAACTGAGTGCCAGTTGGCTTGGAATACCCAGCTCTTGCCAACCAAGAAGCCAGGAGGAGGATACCGACCAGTACAGGATTTGAGGGCCGTTAACAAACTGTTTCCTAACACCCAATGGTTCCGAACCTGTATACTCTCCTCAGCCAAATTCTGGGGTGAGCCAGGTGGTTTACATGCCTCGACCTAAAGGATGCTTTCTTCTTCCTCTGCCTGGCTCCTCAAAGTCAACCATTGTTTGCCTTTGAATGGACTGAGCCCATTACAGGACGGCAGATGCAGCTGACCTGGACACGACTTCCCCAAGGTTTCAAGAACTTGCCCACTCTTTTTGGGAAAGCACTAGCTGCAGACCTTGCCGACTTTCTGAGGGAAACCCCACGGTGTGTCCTCCTCCAATATGTAGACGACCTCCTCCTTGCTAGTGACACCCAACAAGACTCTATGAAAGGTACCAAGGCCCTCCTGCAGCTCCTATCCTGCTCGGGGTAACGGGCCTCTCAGAAAAAGGCACAGATTTGTCAGCAGCAGGTCTTATACTTAAGCTTTCTCCTCACAAAAGGAAAAAGAGAACTAGGACCAGAAAGGAAGAGTATTATCACCACACTGCCACAGCCCCAAACAAAACGAGGCTTGCATGAATTTTTAGGGGCCACAGGGTTCTGTCGTATTTGGATTCCTGGATTCTCAGCCATAGTGAGACCCCTGTATGACCTTTTGGGAGGACCAGACCAGGAGCCCTTTGCATGGACTGAGGAGGCAAGGGCCACTTTCACATAAATAAAGTTGGCTTTTGGACAAGCCCCAGCCCTGGGTTTGCCTGACATAGAAAGGCCCTTTAACATACTCATACATGACAAGACAAAATAGCCCTTGGAGTGCTCACTCAGAGCATGGGGTCTTGGCAATGGCCAGTAGCCTACATGTCAAAAGAAAATTGATCCTGTGGCTGCAGGATGGCCACCATGCCTCAGAGTTCTGGCAGCCACAATCCTTCTCATCAAGGAGGCAGACAAACTCACACTGGGACAAACACTAAATGTTAAGGTCCCACACGCGGTCGTGTCCCTCATGAGCACCCAAGGATATCGTTTCCTCTCCAATTCTCTGCTGACACAATACCAAGGACTTCTGTATGAAAACCCAAGGGTCACTCTTGAAACAGTAAGAACACCAAACCCAGCCACATTCCTTCCCATGGAGGAGGGAGAACCCGACCATGATTGTTCAGAAGTAGTGGATGAAGTCTGCTCCAGCCGCCCAGACCTCAAAGACCAGGCTATAACAAGCCTGGGGATCACCCTGTTCAGAGATGTGGGCAGCCATTTACAAGAGGGCAGCCAAAGAGCAGGATATGTGGCAAGCACAACCACCAAAGTTCTGGAAGCCAAGGCCTTGTTGGAAGGATGGTCAGCACAACAAGCTGAACTGTACACCTTAACTCAAGCCCTCATCCTTAGCAAAGGTAAATGAGACAACATATATGGATTCTCGATATGCATTCACTACTGTGCATGTACATGGGGCCATCTATAAAGAAGGACCTCCTTACTGCTATAGGGAAAACTATCAAAAACAAGGAATAACTACTAAAGCTTCTTGAAGCCATATGGCTGCCAGACAAGGTAGCTATCCTACACTGTAAGGGATATCAGAAAGGAGATGACCCTATAACTCAAGGAAATCGCCTGGCTGACAAAACAGCCAGAGCTGCAGCCTGTGGTGACCCAGGTGAAGCTCCTACCTACCTATGACTCTTGCGCCCCAGAGGGAAGCCTCCCCGCCCCAGTACACAAATGAAGAAAGAAGTTGGGACTCGACAGAAGGGGGCACACTAAGCAAAGAGGGATGGTGGGTCATGCCAAATGGAAACATCTTTCTCCCGTCATCTATGGGAAAACACCTAGTGAAGGAATATCACCAACTCTTGCACCTAGGGAAAACTGCACTAGAGGCCCTCCTCAAAAAGAACTACTACATCAGCCAGCTGCCGGCATTATGCTGAACTTTCAGTGAACAATGTATAACGTGTGCCAAAAACAATGCTTGGTCTACCCCATGGCCCCTGCCTGGCACACAAAGGATGGGGGCTGCCCCTTTCGAAGACTTAGAGGTGGACTTTACTGACATACAATCAAATAAAGGGTTCAGGTACCTTCTTGTAATAATCTGCACATATTCGGTATGGGTCAAAGCATTCCCGACCAGAATGGAATGAAGTCGCGACGTGGCCAAAGCTCTTCTATGGGAGATTGTACCTCGGTTTGGTCTACCCTTAACCATACACAGTGATAACGGATCTGCATTTGTGGCAGACATTATATAAACCCTGACAAAGTCCCTCAACATTACCTGGAAACTACACATTGCTTACCGACCCCAGAGCTCAGGGAAAGTAGAGCAAATGAATTGCATCCCCAGGAAACCCTGGCTAAGTTCCACCAGAGACTAATCTCCCATGGCCAGATTTACTACCGCTGGCCCTCCTGTGTGCCCAATACATGCCTGGGGCACTAGGATTCTCCCCTTTTGAGTTATTATATGGACGACCTCCCCTTTGCCATGTTTAGGAAAACTCCCAGGATACCTACACCATATTGGAGACAAGGAAATAAGAGAACAGCTCTAGACCTTGGGGGCAGTCCTAAACAAGTTACAGAGATACACCATAGAGAGGGCCCCAATTTCTTTAGGGACCCCCGCTCACCCCTTTCAGCCAGGAGACTCTGTGTGGGTCAAATATTGGAAAAGGGAACCTCTTAAACCATGGTGGACTGGGCCTCATACTGTTATTATAACAACTCCTACAGCCCTTAAAGTTTCAGGTATCATTCCATGGGTCCATCACTCCAGAGTTAGTAAGGCCAACTCAGAAGAACCCATATCCTGGTGAAGTGATCCAGATCCAGTCAACCCGCTTAAACTGACCCTCAAAAGGGAAACTTGCCACTGAGACCTCCAGCCTTGCTCCAGCCACACCCCAGAAGCTGGCTGGCCTGATGGCAGAAGCTTGAGGAATCAACACGTGAACCTAGCCCAGGGGTTTGGATGCAACTCTGTCAGCCCTTGCCCCTTATTGGTGTCATCGCCCTGATCTTACTTCTTACTGTTGGGCTGATAGAGACTGCAACAACAAGCTGTACATGGGACAAAAGATGCATGCTGGGTCTCACATACCTCCTCTGGATGGTAGGATTATTAATTACTGCCTGTATATTATGATAACCTCTCTCCCTCTCACAACTACTGTTTACCCACTTTGCCCCCAGGATTGTTATATGACAATAAGGGGGTCAAGGGCATTCAACGCCTTTACCTCCCTCCACAAAGATTGCTACAAGGGAAAAACACCCACTCTCTGTCAGTCATCCGGTGCCTCAAGAACTAAGTATTGGACCATAGAGACAAACCAAAATGTCAGGAACCCATGTCACAACAAGGGCTTCCAGAGAGGGAAGCGAGCTTGCTACACTTACCTTCCTTAATGGGGGATCTCGGATGGGGAGGGGTGCAAGACAGGGATCTTCAAAAGGTTATAAGGGATACCCAGCATTGGGTAATACAAGCCATAAAGGCGGCCACTCTCTTGGCAGCCTACCAGGGTTTGAACCTTTCAGCCCTCAATTAGATGCTTACAAATTCCCCACTCCAGTGTTGAGCCAACACTACTCTACAAGTCCTCCATAAAATAGATAATCACACCCAAACCTGCTGGATGTGCTTACCCCTCAGCCGGAGGGCTTACTTAGCCACTCCCATCTCTTTGACCTGGGGAGCTCCTGAAAATCTCAAAACCAACACCTCTGTCTTAATTGGACTCCTGGCCACTGGGATTCATCTAACAAATTCCGACAATATAATATGTACAGTCCCTGAAGGTATGAACGGTACCTCTCTATGCAGAAGAAATATAACTTTAAAGAGGAATACAACCCTATATTCAACCCCTGGTGTGTTCTATCTGTGTTCTAATTCAGCCTACCTATGCTTAGAGGCCAACTGGACTCGGATATGTTATTCTGTCTTCCTAACCCCAGAGATATCCTTATACACTGAAGATCAGTTCCTAACAGCCTTTAGCCCCAAGTCCTGGGCTAAATGGGCAATCCTGCTACCTGTTCTGATAGGAGCAGGAATTGCAACAGGAATAGTAACTGGAATTGGGGGCATAGATTCATCTGTAGGATTATACCATAGACTATCTCAAGAGCTAAATGAAGACATGGAACAGGTGGCAGATTCTGTGGTAACCTTACAAAGCCAAATAAACTCTCTGGCGGCAGTGACCCTCCAAAATAGAAGAGCCCTTGACCTCCTCACTTCAGAAAAAGGAGGGACTTGCATCTTTCTGGGGGAGAAATGTTGCTATTTCATAAACCAGTCAGGAAGAGTTACAACTAAGGTTAAGGAACTCAAGGAAAGAATTCAACATAGACAACAGGAAAGTATCAATCAATGGAAAGGATGGGATCTTACGGATTGGGCATCCTGGCTTTCTGCCCTGGTGGGGCCCCTCCCCTCCATAATTTTACTTGTATCCATTGGCCCCTGTATACTGAATGCCGTGGTATGTTTTATTGAAAACACTGTTGCTCGTCAAACTACAGCATGTATCTTAGCATTCCAAGAGTACCAATCTGTAAAACTGAAAGGTAATGCCTACTAAAAGTTTTTTTTCAATATATGAAGTTTATTGTCAAATTGGTTTCCATACAACACCCAGTGCTCCTCCCAAAAGGTGCCCTCCTCAATACCCATCACCCACCCTCCCCTCCCTCCCACCCCCCATCAACCCTCAGTTTGTTCTCAGTTTTTAAGAGTCTCTTATGCTTTGGCTCTCTTCCACTCTAACATCTTTTTTTTTCCTTACCCTCCCCCATGGGTTTCTGTTAAGTTTCTCAGGATCCACATAAGAGTGAAAACATATGGTATCTGTCTTTCTCTGTATGGCTTATTTCACTTAGCATAACACTCTCCAGTTCCATCCATGTTGCTACAAAGGGCCATATTTCATTCTTTCTCATTGCCACGTAGTACTCCATTGTGTATATAAACCACAATTTCTTTATCCATTCATCAGTTGATGGACATTTAGGCTCTTTCCATAATTTGGCTATTGTTGAGAGTGCTGCTATAAACATTGGGGTACAAGTGTCCCTATGCATCAGTACTCCTGTATCCCTTGGGTAAATTCCTAGCAGTGCTATTGCTGGGTCATAGGGTAGGTCTATTTTTAATGTTTTGAGGAACCTCCACACTGTTTTCCAGAGTGGCTGCACCAATTTGCATTCCCACCAACAGTGCAAGAGGGTTCCCGTTTCTCCACATCCTCGCCAGCATCTATAGTCTCCTGATTTGTTCATTTTGGCCACTCTGACTGGCATGAGGTGATATCTGAGTGTGGTTTTGATTTGTATTTCCCTGATGAGGAGCGATGTTGAGCATCTTTTCATGTGCCTGTTGGCCATCCGGATGTCTTCTTTAGAGAAGTGTCTATTCATGTTTTCTGCCCATTTCTTCACTGGGTTATTTGTTTTTTGGGTGTGGATTTTGATGAGCTCTTTATAGATTTTGGACACTAGCCCTTTGTCCGATATGTCATTTGCAAATATCTGTTCCCATTCCGTTGGTTGCCTTTTAGTTTTGTTGGTTGTTTCCTTTGCTGTGCAGAAGCTTTTTATCTTCATAAGGTCCCAGTAGTTCATTTTTGCTTTTAATTCCCTAAAAGTTTTTTTTTTAAAGGCATCAAAGGAGGGAATGTTGGAGAGGTGAATAAAGTATGCCACAGATGGCCTATGGGACTAAAACAAGCTCTGACCTCTAGCTCAGAGACCCCTTCTCCGGGTTCTTCTTCCTTGGTTTGCTGCGCGTGGGAAAACCCCCACCAATATGGAAGCTAATGACTATAAATCACCCTCCCCACTTGCATTCGGTGCTCAGATCTTTGGAGAAATGGTCTCCTCTGAGTCCGCCGGTGTTAAATAAATCTCCAATCCACCAAGATCTCTGAGTGTCACTTGGTTTTTCCGCCAGCATTCCAGCCTGGTTCCGTAACACTTGACAGTCCAAGATTACCCTTTCATATTTCTTGCATGCTGGTTTAGTGGTCACAAATGGCTTAGTTTTTGTTTTTCTGGGAAACTTTTTATCTCTCATTCTTTTCTCAGTGGGTCCTGCTGAATAAAGTATTCCCAGCTGCATATTTCCCCCCTTCCGCACTTTGACTATATCATGCTACTTCCATCTGGCCTGTCAGCTTTCTGTGTAGAGATCTGCTGCTAACCTGATTTGTCTTCCCTTTTAGTTTAATGATTTCTTTTCCCTTCTGCTTTCAGGATTCTTTCCTTTTCTCTATATTTTTCAAAATTTTCTATGGTATGTCTTGGTGTTGTCTGGCTTTTGTTGAATTTGATGGGAGTTCTTTGTACTTCCTGAATTTTGATCTGTTTCCATTCCCAGATTAGGGAAGTTTTCAGCTCTAATTTTCTGAAATTAACTTTCTGCTCGCTTGTCCCACCTCTGAAAATCCTATCATACAAATGTTATTATGCTTTATGGAGACAATGAGTTACTTAAATCTACATTTGTGATCTAATATTTTTATCTCCCTATTCTTTTCAGCTTCATAATTTTCCATAGTTTTATCTTCTATATCACTGATTCATTCTTCTGCCTTGTCCATCCTTGTTATCACTGCAATCAGTCGGTTTTGTGTCTCTGTTATAGCATTTTTTTTTTTATTTTCGCCTGACTAGTTTTTAGGTCTTCTGTCTCTGTTGTAAGGGATTCTGTAGTGTTTTTATGCTGTTCCCAAGCCTAGATAGTATCTTTATGATTGTTGTTTTAAATTCTTGGTCATACATATTACTTACATCTGTTTTGATTAGATCTCTGGCCATGGCCTCTTTTTGTTCTGTCTTTATGGGTGAATTTTTTTATCCTGTCATTTTGTCTAGGTCACTGTTTTTGTTGTTGTTGTTGTTGTTGTTGTTGTTGTGTGTGTAAAGAAAACCTGTTATGTTTCCTGCTCCTGAGACTAATGGTTATATTAAGAAGAAACCCTTTACCATCCAGGTCCTGGTGCTTCAGAAAGTGTTTCAGAGTGTGCATTCTGCTCTTGTGTTTTGGCTGCTCTTTTCCTTAGGTCAGTCCTGTGACTGCAGGGTTTCTCCTTGCCTGAAGTGGGGAGTGTTTAACCTGGTCTGGTGTGTGATGTTTATATCATGTGTGCTTTGGTTTGCTTGTTAAAATAACCCTAATTCTATTTGCATTAGAGCCAAAACTTTACAGCATCCTAGGGTCATTAAGTTTGGTGAGTGTGAGGGGTTTGTGGTGGTGGGGGAGGATCCTGCTCTGGTGGTTTTCAGAGCAACTTGCCTCAGTAAAGATGCGCCTGCAGGCTCATGGGTGTGGGAGTGTAGGGCTTGTTGTAAGTGTTTCCAGTCTCCACTGGGGGTTCTGTGTTGCTCACTGAAGTCTGTCACTGATGATGGTCCAGGGGGGAAATGATGTTGCCCTCTCTCGTTCCTGGAATGGGGAGTTTTCACCCAACACTGTTTCAGGAAGTCTTCAGAGAGAGAAAACAGTCTCCCCTTTTGCGTCCCCAGCTTCCATCAGGTCTCTGCCTTCACTCTGTCTGTGTTCAAGCTGTCTGCCTGCCAGACAGTACTGTACTCCTGTGTTTTATGTCAGGTGCCTGGCTGGGTTTCAAACTCCAAATTTTAGAGAACTGGGGCAGCATGGACCCACACGGATCCTCTAGGGGAGAGTCTCACCACTCTGTGGCTGGTGCCAGTTTGTCCCAGAAAAGCAGCCGTAGGATCATGCAGGGGTTGGAGTCTATGGTAAAGTCAGCAAAAAGCTGGCACCAAGGTGTGCTCTCCTCAGCAGGTGTCTCTGTTCCTATGCTAAGGAATGGGGCAGCACATTAGAGCCCACCAGCTCTTTTGTCCCCTGAGAGGCTGTGCCACTTCTCTGAAATGCACTCCAAGAAGGAGACCTGTGTCTTCCAGTGCCATCATGTTATCCCCTAATCATAATGTCTGCTCCCAGGCTTCTGCCCTCCTTGTCACAGGTACACCACTAATCCCACCAGGCAAGATTTCCGTGATGGGGTGGATTTTTAAAACTTCAGACTTTGAGCTCTGCTACCTATAAAAACCTATGGTCATCAGCCCCTCTCTTTTCCCAGTGAATAGTTTGGGAGAAATTTTTCTTTTGTAATTCCTGTGTACTGCTTTAACTCACTTTCTCTCTCATGCTCTCACTCTCACTCTCGATCTCTCTTGCTCCTCTCTCTGTGATTTGAACTCCCTCCCACCCGCAGCACCTGTGATTGTTTTCTACCTGGCATCATGTCTCTGCACCTCTTACCTTCCATAATGTGGCTGGATTCTTTTCTCCTTCTAGTTCTGCAGTTTGTTGTCTGAGTATTCAGATTGATTTATTGGGTGTTTGGAATGATTTGCTGATTTATCTAGGTGTGTTTGAGGGAAGAGACAAGCATAGGGTCCCCCTACTGTTCCACAATCTTGACTCCTCCCCCAGTTTTCCTTTTTAAATGTGACTACCAGAAAATTTAAATACACATATAGCTTGTGTATGTTCCTACATGGTATTTCTATTAGATATTGTGTATGTGGAACAATTTACTCGCCTTTTTCTTTCATGGAACTAACTTTTTAAAGAGTCCAGGCAAATTGTCTTATGGAACATCCTACATTCTGAATGATCACTTTTATTTTATTTTTAAATTTTAAACTTTTAAATTTATATTATTTTATTATATTCATAGAAATTTTATATTAATGTCTGGATCAAGCACTGGGGTTAGTCCTCTACAAAGAACACATTTGTTCCATAAAGCATGATTTTTTTTTTTTTATTAAAGCATTTGAGACATGATGGAGAAATGTTCCAGGTACACATGTAAAGTAAGACATTATCACAGTGAAAGTGAAGACATTCTAACCAGAAATATTGTGTGCTTGTCAGCCAGTTTTTAATGTTTATTTATTTTGAGAGGAGGGGGAGCCCAAGCTGGGGAAAGGCAGAGAGAGAGAGAGAATCCCATTTCCTCTTTGATTTTAATGTTTAGCCTGTCAGCTAATTTTGAAGCTTAAGTTCTGAGTGTGTCCTGCTTACAGGCTGAAAGGAATGGTAATTAACATTCCTCTACTTCTTCTTCACCCTCTCCTTCAAGAGAATCTACATCAACCTCCTCATAATCCTTATCAATGGCAGCCATGTCTTATTTTTATGCTTCAGATATATAATATAAGAAATGCTGCTTTTCAATCAAAGGAATACTCAAGTCATATAATCTAGGAATGCAGTCTCTTTTTATGTTTCTTTGAATAAGAGCTCTTAGTCCCATGAAAGAGGTGCTGGAGGGATGGAGAGACACAGACACATTCTTACTCTTGGTCTCTGCTTTTCCTTGGGTTGATGAAATCCAGTTGTCTTCAGTTGTTGATTTTCCTTGACTGAGTCAAATTACAGTGCAATTAAATATATATGTACACACATCACACACACACACACACATGTTTCAAGTTTTATGTAAATTCTTAGTCGGTAACATATAGTGTAACATTAATTTCAGGAGTAGAATTTAATGATTCATCACTTACATACAACACCCAGTGCTCACAACAGCAAGTACCCTCCTTAATACGCACCCCCACACTCACCTCGCCTTTAGCAACCCTCACTTTGTTCTCTATAGTTAAGAGTCTGTTTTATGGTTTGTCTCCCTCTCTTTTTTCCTCCATGTTCATCTGTTTGATTTCTTAATTTCCACATATGAGTGAAATCATATGGTAGCTGTCTTTCTCTGACTGACTTTTTTCATTTAGCATAATACACTCTACCTCCATTTATGTTGTTGTAAACGACAATATTTAGTTCTTTTTTATGGCTGAGAAATATTCCATTGTATGTATGTATATGTATATGTATGTCTACATACATATATATATACACATATGCCAGCTCTTATGTATACATATATACATATGTATGTGTATATATATACATATGTATGTATATATATGTGTGTGTGTATATGTGTGTATATACACACATATATTGAAAGTTAATTACCTATATATATATATATATATATATATATATATATATATATATATGTATATACACACACACACATATACACACACACACACCACACTTTCTTTATTCATTTGTCAGTTGATGGACATTTTGGCTCTTTCCATGATTTAGCTATTGTTGATAACACTGCTACAAACCTCAGGGTGCTTGTGTACCTGTGAATCAGTATTTTTGTATCCTTTAGGTAAATACATAGTAAAGGAATTTCTGGATTGTGGAATAGTTCTATTTTTTTTTCCTGTTTAAAGTTTTTTGTTTGTTTCTAGTTTTTATTTAAATTCCCATTAGTTAGTCTATAGTGTAATATTAGTTTCAGGTGTAGAATTTAGTGATACATCATTTACATATAACTCTCAGTGTTCATCACAAGTACCCTCCTTAATATCCATCACCCATTTAACGCATTTCCCTCCCTCAACTGCCCTCTAGTAACCCTCAGTGTGTTCTCTATAGTTAAGAGTCTGTTTTATAGTTTGCTTCCCTCTTTCTTTGTTCCCCCCATATGTTGATCTGTTTCATTTCCTAAATTCTACAAAGGAGTGAAATCATATGGTATTTGTCTTTCTCTTACTGACATGTTTTTTAGCGTAATGCACTCTAGCTCTGTTCACATCATTGCAAATGGCAAAATTTCATTCTTTTTTATGGCTAATATTTCTATATATATATATTGATATATGTATTCATTAATTCATTGTTCAAAAGATATTTGGCCTCTTTCCATAATTTGGCTATAGTTGATAATGCTGTTATAAACATCAGGGTGCCTGTGTCCCTTTGAATCTGCATTTTTATATCCTTCAGGTAGATGCCCAGTAGTGTATTTGATGAACTGTGGAATGCTCCATTTTTAATTTTTTGAGGAACCTCCATACTCTTTTCCAGAGTGTCTGCACTCATTTGCATTCCCACCAACAGTGTAAAAGACTTCTTCTTTCTCCATCCTCACTGATATCTGTTGTTTCCTGTTATTACTTTTAGCCCTTCTGACAGTGTGAAGTTATGCCTCATTGTAGTTTTAATTTATGTTTCCCTTCAAAGAGTGATGTTGAGCATCATTTCATGTGTCTGTTAGCCATCTGGATGTCTTCTTTGGAAAAATGTCTATTCTTGACTCTTGCCTATTTCTTCACTGGATTGTTTGTTTTTGGCAGTTGAATGTGGTAAGTTCTTTATAGATTTTGGATACTAACCAATTATCCAATATGTCATTTGCAAATACCTTCTTCCGTGCTGAAGGTTGCACGTTACTTTTGTTAATTGTTTCCTTCACTGTGCAGAAGCTTTTTATCTTGATGAGGTCATAATAGTTCATCTTTGCTTTTGTTTCCCTTGCTCCGGAGATGTGTCTAGTAAGAAGTTGCTATTGCTGATTTCCAAGAAGTTGCTGCCTGTGTTTTCTTCTTGGATTTGATGGTTTCTTGTCCCACATTTAGTTCTTTTATCCATTTTGGATTTATTTTTGTGTATGGTGTAATAAAGTGGTCCAGTTTCATTCTTCATGTTGCTGTCCAGTTTTCTCAACACCATTTGTTGAAGAGAGTCTTTTTTTCCATTGGATTTTCTTTCCTGCTTCATTGAAAGTTAATTACCTATATAGTTGTGGGTTCATTTCTGTTTTTTTTTTATTCTGTTCCATTGATCTATGTGTCTTTTTTATGTTTCAAGTTTTTATTTGAATCCTAATTAGTTAATTTATAGTGTAACATTGGTTTAAGAAGTAGAATTTAGTGGTCCATCACTTATTTATAACACGCAGCTTTCATCACAAGTGTCCTCCTTATTCCCATTACCCATTTTATCCTTTCCACCTGCCTGCCTCCCCTCCAGCAACCTTCAGTTTATTTTCCTTAGTTAAGACTCTGTTTTCTGGATTGCCTCTTTTTCCCCCACCATGTTCATCTTTTTTTGCCTCTTAAATTCCCTATATGAGTGAAATGATATATTTGTCTTCCTCCGACTTATTTTGCTTAGCATAATACTCTGTAGCTCTATATCTATATATCATTGCAAATGGAAAGATTTGATGCTTTTATTGTGGTTCAATCATTATTTTACTGATACTCAGATGCCTCCTCTTTGGCCAGTTGAAAGCTCTTCAAAATGGCTCCTTTCATGGCTTTCTTTCTTTCTTTCTTTCTTTCTTTCTTTCTTTCTTTCTTTCTTTTTTTCTTTCTCTCTTTCCTTCCTTTCCACCTTCCTCCCTTACTTTTTCTACAGATCAATGAGATTTATGTTTTCCTGAATTATTGGGGAATAAATTGCTCCCTCATCACACTTAAACAGCTGACATGTATTTCCTGACATAAAGGCATTCTCTCACATAATCACCCACACCAATAAATCAACATGGGTACATTACTACCAATTAATCCATGGACCTTATTCAACTTTTTGCCTATTAATGTCTCCTAATAACAGGATCCAATTTAAGAGCATGGACCACATTTAATTGTCACATCTCTTTTAATTTCACTCTGGAACATTCCACTGTCTTCCTTGACGTTCATATCCTGGAAACTTTAGAAGATTACTAGCATTTTGTTTTGTACTATTCCCTTCAATTTCTGTGTGTCTGATGTTTTCTCATTAGATTCATGTTATGCATTTTTGTCAGTAACGTCACAACTGTGATGCTGGTTTCCTTTCTGTGTATTGTAGCAGCTTGTACACAGGTTTGATTTTTATACTATTTATGTAAAACATGATCATTTAGTTAAGTGATATCTGATGTTTTTCTGCATACAAAGTTAATCAGCTTTAATAATCAATATGTATTTTGTGGGGAGGTACTTTCAGAATATGTAAACATCCCAGTGCTCAACAAACTCAACCGCCTGTTAAACATCCGTTTATATTTCTTGCTTGAATTATTTATTATGGGTTCCAAATGGTGATTTTTCCAATTGTATTCTATCCTTCGTTCTTTCTATATTTATCAGTTGGCATCTACTCATATTAGTGTGAACTCACGGACTCCTATCTTACTTAATGAGCTGTAAGCTGTGACTATCATTTTTTATTTATATTAGTGTAGACTGATGGATTCCTATTTTACTTAGTGAGGTATAATCTGTGACTTTCATTTTTTATATCAGTGTAGACTGATGAATTCCTGTCTTATTTAGTGTGCTGTAAGCTGTGACTATCATTATTTATTTTGATGTGGAAACTGTCTAAGTTTGTATCACTGGGAACATCTGAAGCCAGTTTCTGTTTTGTTGCTTATGTTCCCATCTTTTGAGCATTACTTTCTGACATAAAGAAGAATTTCCAAGGGTCATCTGCCTTCCCTCACCCCAGCCCTAGTCATTTGTGTAAAGATCTCTGCTTTGTGAGGAAGTAATTTACAAACTGATATCTTGGTAAGAGAAATGCTTGTTGCTACTGGGATGTGGTGGAGCTCCAAACAGAGCTAGGGAATGAATATATATACATATGTATACCTACACACAAGCAAACATACATATGTGTATACAGTGATGCACTCTACTACATTCTTATTCACGTCTGTATCTTCTATCTGTTCTGACTCTGACTCAGTCAATTCCAACCCAATACAAGGTGCATTATTGTTTTCTCCTTTGCTTTTTTTTGTCTTCTCCATTTCCATATTTTAAATTCATTCTTCTGATTGCAAAGTCAAAATCTGGGTCTCATTGTCTTCAATATATGTACTTACTGAAGAATCTTCTTATGCAACCAGTTTTCTGTTGCTGCTGCTGCTTTTAAAGCAAAATCTTTTATCATGTTACTGAGGTGAGGATACTTCATGGGACCCCTGCTATCCTGTCTGCCTGTTAAGTTTCTCTCCTGTCCTTCACAGTCTTTAGCTCACCTGACTGTCTCACAGCCATGGCCTCTTTGCCCCATACGTTCCTCTTCTCATCCTCTGAGGCCTCTGACATCCTGTGCTGGGATGCAACAACCCCAACCTCCCACTTTATGTTGCAATGTGTATGTTATGTGGTCCTACCTGAGGACTCTTAACTAAGTTATTCAGATGGCAAATATGTATATATGTATATATATATGTATATATATATATACACACACACACATACATATATATGTATATGTAATATACATATATATTATAATATATAATATATTATAATTGTATATATTATATAATAACATAATGATTATATTGTTATATTATAGTTATATATTATATTATTATTATATATTATATATATATTTATATTTATAATATATATTATATATATATTCTCTGTAGTTAAGTCTGTGTAGGGACGCCTGGGTAGCTCAGTTGGTTAAGTGTATGACCCTTCGTTTCGGCTCAAGTTATGATCTCATGGTCCTGAGATTGAGTACCGTGTTGGGCTCTGCACTGAGCATGGAGCCTGCTTGAGGTTCTCACTCTCCCTATCCCTCTGCCCCTCCCCAACTTACACTTTATCTGTCTCTCTCTAAAAAAATAAATAAAAAAGAGTCTGTTTCTTAGTTTGCTTCTCTGTTTTTTCCCTCAACTTCATTTGTTTTGTTTCTTAAATTGCACATATAAGTTAAATCATATGGTATTTGTCTTTTTCTGACTTATTTTGCTTAGCATAATACTCTCTAACTCCACCCATGTCCAAACTATACTTTTAGAATACTGTTACTTTAAACATGGTGATTACTGAATGCAACATAAAAGCAATATATAATTTCTTTGTAGTTAATTCTGCCTTTGAGATTTATATCATTTAGGTAAGTCAATCACTGTGTTTACAATCATTTGTAATAATTCTTCTTTCTGGGGGCATCTGGGTGCCTCAGTCGGTTAAGTATCTGACTTTGACTCAGGTCATGATCTCATGGTTTGTGGGTTTGAGCCCCGCATTTGGCGCTGTGCTGACAGCTCAGAGCCTGGAGCCTGCTTCAGATTTTGTCTCCTCTCTCTGCCCTCCCCCACTCACACTCTGTCTCTGTCTCTTTTCAAAAATAAATAAACATTAAATTTTCTTTAAAAACTAAAAAAAAAAAAATCCCAATTCTTCTGTGGATAAGCCACAAACTTGATAAACCATTATTTTTTTATTGGTTACATTTTTGTGTGTGTATTTTTACTTTTATAATTATTTAAAACGTTTATATGATTCAGATAATTTAGAAAAGAACCCAGTAACTCTTAAAAACACACAAGTTACCAAGATTGAATCATGGATCTTGAATCCAAGAAATAGGAAATCATCATAACAAGAATGAAAGTTGAATAAGGAGTCAAAAATATCCCAGCACAGAAAAGCCGAAGACCCATGGCTTCATTGGTGAATTCTACCAACATTAAAAAAATAATTAATGACAGTCTTCATCAAAATCTGATGAATAATGGAGTAGAGAGAGAAGATTAAAAATTATTCCATGAGGGGGGCAACTGGGTGGCTCAGTCACCTAACCATCCGGCTTCAGCTCAGGTCATGATCTCATAGTTGGTGAGTTCCAGCCCCGTGTCGGGCCCTGTGCTGACAGATCAGAGCTTGGAGCCTGCTTCAGATGCTATGTCTCCCTCTCTCTGCCCCTCCCCCACTCATGCTCCGTCTCGCTCACTCTCAAAAATGAATAAATGTTAAAAAAATATATTCCATGAGGGCAGTACTACCCTGATACTAGAACAGGATAAAAACAATACAAGATCAAAAGTGTCTAGTTTGTCTCATATAAGTATTGCTACCATGGCTTTCTTTTGACTTTCATTTGCATCATAGATGTTTCTCCACTCCCTCATATTCAATTTGTATGTGTCTTGATCTCTAAAATGAATCTTTTGTAGGCATCGCACAGATGAGCCTTTTTTCCCCCATCCATTCTGACAACCGATTTTTATTGGAGCATTTTAGTCCATTTGCATTCAAAGTAATTATTGATAGATATGTATTTATTGCCATTTTATTAATTATTTTGTCATTGCTTCTGGAGATTTTCTTTGATTCTTCCTCACCTTTGTCACACTCGGTTTCTCCTTTGCACTCAGAGCCCCCTTTTGTATTTCATGCGGGGCTGGTTTAGTGGTCACAAACTCCTTTACATTTTGTTTGGGAAACTCTATCTCTCCTATTCTGAATGATAGCCTTGCTGTCATTCTTAGATTTTTTTCCCACTCAGGATTTTGAATATATCATGCCACTGCCTCTGGCTTACCAAATATCTGTTGAGAAATCTCCGGGAAACCTTATGGGTTTTCCCTTGTAAGTTAGGGAATTCTTTTGTCCTGCTTCTTTTAAGATTTTTCCTTTATCAGTATATTTTTAGAAATTTAATTAGAGTAACATTTTGTAGTACCCCCCCTGAGCAGGCTCCTTCCCTGCAACCATAGCCACAGTTATATCTCCCCCAATCAACTCTCTGTACCTCTGACCTTCCAAAAGTTCGTCACTTTTATTCTTATAGACTTGGAGTTTTTGTTCTCTCAAACCTCTGATTTATTTCTTGGGTGTTCAGAATGATTTGATAACTATCTAGCTGTGTTCCAGGGATAAGACAAGCTCAGATCCCCCTACTCCTCTGCCATCTTAATTCCTCCTATACTCATCAAAGATATTTTACCAAACATTTCACATTTTTTCATCAAAGATATTGAATATTGATAATTGGTAATTTTCTTGTGTTGTCTTTATCTGATTTTGGTATCAGGGTAATGCTGGCCTCCTAAATGAGTCTGTGTTTCCTCCTCTTCAATTTTTTCGGAAGAGTTTGAGAAGGATTGGCATTCATTCTGCTCAAAATGGTAGTGTGTTCCATGAAACCATCTTGCCCTGCACTTTTCTATGTTGGGAGGAATTTTTGATTATGTATTCAATTTTCTTACCTATTGATCTGTTTAGATTTTCCATTTCTTAATCCTTCAGTCTTGGTGGATTGCATGTTTCTAGGTATTTGTCCATTTCTTCTATGTTGTCCAAGCTGTTAGCATATAATGGTTCATAGCAGCCTCTCATTCCTCGTATTTCTGTCTTGTCAGTTACAATGTCTCATCTTTCATTTCTTATTCTATTTATTGCAGTCATCTGTCTTCTTGGTTAATCTAGCTAAATATTTGTCAATTTGTTTGGTTTTAAAAAAACAGCTCATACTTTAATTGGTATTTTCTATTTGATTTTTTAAATCTTTATTTCATTGATTTCTGTTATCTTTACTTTTTCCTTCTTTTTCCTAAATTTGAGCTTCAAATTTTTCTTCTTTGTCTAGTTTCTTGAGGTATAAATTGAGGTTGTTTATTTGACATCTTTCTATTTTTATAAGGTATTTATTACTACAAACTTTTCCCTTGTAACTGCATTTGAAGCAACACATTTGTTTTGATACGTGTGATTCCATTTTTGTTTGTTTCACAGTATTTCTCGGTTTCCCTATTGATTTCTTCTTCGACCCAATTTGTTGTTCCAGAGCATGTTGTTTAATCTCCATACCTTTGTGAATTTTCCAGCTTTTCTAGTCTTAGTCACCTCTAGTTTCACAACATTTTTGGGAGAAAAGATACTTGATGTTATTTGAATCTTCTTAAATTTGCTAAGATATATTTCATAATCTATCATATAATGTATACAAGAGAATGTCCCATTTGTGCTTGTGAAATGTGTATATTCTGTTGTTGTTAGATGGGACATTCTGTATGTATCTGGATTCTCTATTGTTAAAGATGGGTATTGAAATCACCTATTAGTATCGTTTGCTGTTTTCCATTTCAGATTTGTTAATATTTGCTTAATTTTTTGGGTGCTCCGATGTGGGTGAAAATGGTTGAATATTTTTTTCCTAAATCCATCCAGTCACTCTATACTTGTTAATTGGAGAATTCAATCCATGAACATTTATAGCAATTGGGGACAGGTATGGGCTTACTGTTGTCTTATTAATTGTCTTCTGGTGTCTTGTAGTTCTATTTCCTTTTCGTTCTTTCTTACAGACTTCTGTTAATTGATGATTTTCTGTAGTGGTGTTCTTTGGTTTTGTTCTCTTTGCTTCATATATCTACCATAAATTTTTCTTCGTGTCCATGAGGTATGCATGTGTATACACCGCCCCCCCCACACAAATAGTTTATTTTATGCTGATAACAATTTACCTTTAATCACATAAAAAAATTATTCTCTGACCTATAAGCTTTTAAAAAAATTTCACAGCTACTTTTAAAGTGCTTTTTAAATTCCAGTTAGTTAACCTACAGTGTAATATTAGTTTCAGGTGTAGAATTTAGTGATTCATCACTTGCATCTAACACTTGGTGCTCATCACAACAAGTGGCCTCCTTAATCCCCATCACCTGTTTAACCTATTCTCCCACCCACCTCTTCTCTGGTAACCATAATTGTGTTCTCTATATGTAAGAGTCTGTTTCCTGGTTTGCTTCTCTGTTTCTTTTTTTTTTTTTTTTCTATATGCTCATTTGGTTTTTTTCTTAAATTCCACATATGAGTGAAATCATTTACTATTTGTCTTTCTCTGAATTATTTAGCTTAACTTAATACTTTCTAGCTCCATCCACATTGTTTCAGATGACAAGGTTTTATTCTGTTTAATGTTACATATTATTCCATTGTATGTTTACACCACATCTGCATTATCTGTACCATCGATCAGTTGATGGACATTTGTGCTAATTCCATAGGTGGCTATTGTAGATAATGCTGCTGCAAACATATATCCATTTGAATTAGTGTTTTTGTATTCTTTGAGTAAATACATAGTAGTGAAATTGCTGGATCATAGGGTAGTTCTATTTTTAACTTTTTGAGGAATTTCAAAACTGTTTTCCAGAATTTCTGCACCAGTTTGCAATCCAACCAACAGTGTAAGAGGTTTCCCTTTCTCTGCATCCTTACCAATACCTATTGATTCTTTTGTTTATTTTCACTGACAGGTATGAGGAGATACCAAATTGTAGGTTTAATTTGTATTTCCTTGATGGTGTGGGAAATTGAACGTCTTTTCATGTGTCTGTTGGCCATCTATATATCTTCTATGGAAAAATCTCTATTCATGTCTTCTGCCCATTTTTTAGTTGCATTATTCATTTTTTGAGTGTTGAGTTTTATAAGTTCTTTATATATTTTGGATTCTAACCCTTTATCCAATATATCATTTGGAAATGTCTTTTCCCATTCCAAGGTTGCCTTTTAGTTTTTTTGTTTGTTACTTCACTGTGCAGAAGCCATTTTGATAATGTCCCAGTAGTTTATTTTTATCTTTGTTTCCCTTGCCCCAGGAAACATATCTAGTAAGAAGCTGGTATGGCCAGCATCAAGGAGATTACTGCCTGTGTTCTCTGCTAGGATTTTTATTATTTCCTGTCTCACAGTTAAGTTTTTCTTCCATTTTGAATTTATTATTGTATATCATATGAGAAAATGGTTCAGTCCATTCTTCTGGATGTCAATGTCCAGTTTTCCCAACAACATTTGTTGAAGACTGTCTTTTCTCCATTGGATAGTCTTTCCTCCCTTGTCAAACATTAATTGTCCATGTCACTGTGGGCTCATTTCTGTGTTTTATATTCTGCTTTATTGATCTATGTATTTGTTTTTGTTCCAGGACCATACTGTTTTGATCATTACAACTTTGAGATACAACTTCAAATCTGGAGTTGTTTTGCTTCCTCTTTGCTTTTATTTTTCAAAGTTGCTTTAGGATGAAATGTTCTGAATTTATCTGTTAAGTCCATATGATCCAGTGGGTCATTCAAAACCATTGTTTCTTTGTCAATTTTCTGCTTAGATGATCTGCCCATTCCAGTAAGTGGATTGTTAAAGTCCCTTACTATTATTGTATGATTATCAATGAGTTCCTTTATTGTGGTTATTAATTGTTTTATGCATTTGGGTACTTCCATGTTGAGGGCCTAAATATTTACGATTTTTAGAATTTCATGTTATACAGTCCCCTTTATTATAATATAGTGCTCTTCTTCATTTCTTGTTAGAGTCTTGGTTTAGAATATAGTTTGTCTGATGTAAATATGCATGCCCCAACTTTCTTTTGTCATCCATTAGCATGATAAATATTTCTCCATCCCCAAACTTTCAATATGCAGGTGTATTTTGGTCAAGAATGAGTCTTTTATACGCATCATAAAGATGGGTCTTTTTTTTATACATTCTGACACCTTATGTCTTTTGATTGGAACATTTAATTCATTTACATTCAGAGTGTTTATTGATAGATATGAATTTACTTCCATTGTATTACTTGTTAAGCCACTGTTTCCAAGGATTTTCTCTGTTCCTTTCTAGCTTTTGTAATATTTTATATTTCTTTCCCATGCAAATAATCCCCTTTAATATTTACTGCAGAGGTTGTTCAGTGGTCATTGTCTCCTTTAGTTTTTGTTTGTCTGAGAAAGTCCAGTGAGTATCCATATGATTGTTGCTTTAAATTCTCCATCAGGCATTTTACTTCTACTTGTTTTGCTAGCTCTCTGTGTTTGTGACTTTATCTTGTTCTTTCACTTGGGATGAATTCCTCTGTTTTGCTATTTTGTCTATGTCTCTGTCTTCTGTGTTAGAACACCTAGTTATGTTTCCTGCTCCTGATAATGACATCATGAAGATATCATGTAGTGTCTAGGACCTGTTCCTTCAGAACTTGTTTCTAACGTGTTCTGGGTACACTCTATAGTTGTGTTTTGGCTCCTTTATCCTTCAGGCCAGTCGTCTGCTGAGCCTTACCTTGTTCCCCAGGGCCTGGCACTGCAGGGAGTATCTTTAATGTGTCCTGTATGCACCCTTTTGTTGTGTTGGCTAATTAATATTTCAGGCCATTTGTCTATATAGGCTCTCTTTGCCTGTTGTGGTCCGTGTATGGTCCCTGTCATGGATGTGGCAGGTTTTAACTAGATATATTCTGATCTGCTTGTGAAATGAGACCTATTGTCTCCACTACTGGAACTGATTCCTTGTAAAACTCCCAATGTGGGAGATATGGTGTAGGTAGGGGTTTGGGCTGGTCTCCTGGGGAAGGGTGTTCATCATGCTAGAACTGAGGCAAGTGTAATGGGGAAGGGCAGTTCCACCAGAACATGGTGGGGGTGGGCCTTGGTGACAGCAAGTTAGGCAGCTACTGGAGGCACTGTGCTCATTTTCATAAGTATCCCTTTGCTTATACTGAGGGGCAGGGAGGGAAATGGTGCCTGTCAGTTCCTTTGTTCTAGGAGGGGTCTTGCTGTGTATGCTGCCACTCTGGGACATGCTCCAAAACAAGCAGCTGGTAGCGTGTCCCTCCTTCTTGTCCTCTCACATGAGCTTGGCTTTAGCTCATTAACATTGTGATCCCAGGGTTTAGGTCCAGAGAGTTGAGATGGCCCAGTGTGCAAGGGCTCTTAAAATTTGTGGTTGGGGGGCACCTGGGTGATTCAGTTGGTTGTGTCAGACCTCAGCTTAGGTCATGATCTCATGGTACATGCATTAGAATGCCACATAGGACTCTGTACTGACAGTTTAGAGCCTGGAGCCTGCTTCAGATTTTGTGTCTCCCTCACTCTCTGCCCCTTCCCCACTTGCATTCTCTCTCTCCCTAAAAAATGAGTAAACATTTAAAAAAAAACCTGTGGTTTTGTCACATTTATTATAGTTCTTTTGGCCAAAACTTGTCACATGGCCAACTCAAATCCAAGGGGGTGGTCACACCTCTGGGTATGACTATGTAGATGCCTTTAAGAAGGATGAAATTAATAGGGTGGTGAGGACAGTAAAGTCACAAGTATTAGTCAACCTCATTGATGTGTCTCCAATACCATTTTAAAGTGTTTTCCCTAGCTCTCAGACAGTTCAGTTGAAACTTATAGCTAACATTGACACTTTTTTTTTCTGAAGCAGAAATGATCACAAACTTTCTACATTTAAAAGGGACTGTTTTGCAAATGTTATCAGAATAAGAAGTGAACAAAGAAAGTTTAAGGGGCAAGTTCTACAAAAAATATGATAATGGATAATATGCAACAGTTAAATACGGTCTGAAATTAACACCTGCAAGCAGTTTTGAAAAAGAAAAACATTGTCAAATATGAGGTCAGGTACCAATTTTCTGTTTAAATTTAACATAATTTTATGTGTTTTAAATTTAAATTTTAGTTAATATGCAGTGCAATATGGTTTCAGGAATAGAATTCAGTGTTTCATCACTTATATAGAATACCCAGTGCTCATCCCAAAAAGTGCCCTCCTTAGTTCCCATCACCTATGTAGCCCATCTCCCATTCACCTTCCTTTGAAAATCCACTTTTTTCTCTATCATTAAGACTTTCCTGGGGTGGTGTGCCTGGGTGGCTCAACTGGGTAAATGTCCAATTTTGGCTCAAGTCATAATCTCATGGTCTGTGAGTTCAAGCCCCATGTCAGGCTTTGTGCTGAAAGTTCAGAGCCTGGAGTCTGCTTCAAATTCTGTGTCTCCCTCTCTCTCTCTGCCCCTACCCCACTTGAGTTTTGTGTGTGTCTCCCTCTAAAAAAATAAATAAACATGAAAAAATAAAAAAAAAAGAGTCCTAAAGGGAGGAGTTAAGATGGCAAAGCATCATGGAGACTTTTCTTGTCCCTGAAAGGCAGCTAGATCAGCACCTAAACATTTTTGAACCCCTAGGAAATTTATCTGAGTATTAACACAACAATCTGCATAATTCAAGACACAGAACTCAGCAGGCACATGGTGAAGATAGGTGAATTGGGATAGAGAAAGCTGCAGAGTCTGGGAAGCTGTTCTTATGAAGAGAGGACAAAGAATGAGAAAGGGTGAGAGTGTGGCTTATCAGGATCATGCAAGAAAAACACCCCCCCGCCAAAAGTAGCTGGAGAGAATGAGTGAAAATATTCATAGGGGACTGAACAAGAAATCTGTTCCCCCATATCATTCATGGGGAGAAAGGAGAAGATTTCACAACCACCACGATTCTATAAATAGTGGAGCACAGAGTCTGGAGTTTTGGAGCTCAGTGCCTGGTGGTGTTCTGGGGAGGAAGCAGGGTGAATCCTCAGGAACAGGAAGCAGGGTCTGAGGGAAGAAGTTTTTCCCCTGCTTGGAGTGCATTTGGTAGGGGCCATATGGCCTCCCCACAGGCAAAGGTCCCAGCGGACCCTGGGGAGCAACCACGATTGCTATTATTGGGACAAAGTTGCCAGAGTCCAGTGAAACCTGGCACTGGCTATGTGCTGTGATTTTCCATAATCCCTGAACTTTGGCTGCTGCACCATCCCATAAATGTTTTCTGGGGCAGGCCAACACCTGAGACCAGTGAGACCCTCCCCTAGAAAGTAGGTATGGGTCCAATCTGCAGGGGTCTCTGAAGTGTGGGGTTTTAAAACACAGCCACATCTGAGATAAACTCTGGCAGGTGGATTGGGCATAGGGTAGAGGTGGGGAGTGGACAGAGGACTGAGACAAAGGAAGGGTGCTTGATCATGGGTCAGTGAGAGCACAAAGTTCCTGTACCAGAGACTAGGGAGCTGGGTGAAGTCATTTCCCTCTGCACAGTAGTGCCACACTGATTCACCCCAGTAAGCCACTCCCATAAGCCAGTCAGAGCCACCTGGTGGAGAATGAGCTGTTGTACCAACCTTGCCCAAATTGCACATCCGTTATAAAACGAGCACAAGTCACTGCACCTGCTTCAGTTTTAGGGGAAAGCATGTAACTTCATTCAGATTTTATTCTGCTTGCTATTTCATTTATTCATTTTATTGCCTTATGTTTTGCTTAAATTGTTTTTTTTTTCTTTCTTCCCCTTGAACACAGAGAAAATTTTATTTTTATTTTTTTACTTACTTTGTATTTAAAATTTTTTATTTTATTTCATTTTCTTTATGTTATTCTATTTTATTATCTTCAATTTTTTATTAAAAATTTTTTTTCTTACCTTTTCCCCCTTTCTTTTCCTTCCCTCTTTTCTCTTTTCTATGAGTGTTGTTCCAACAAGCAGACCAAAACACACCTATGATCTACCTTCCTTTATCTTATTTTTGTTTTGTTTTTATTTTTTTATTTTATTAATTTTTTTCTACCTCCAAAATGACAAAACAAAGAAATTTACCCCTCCTCAAAAAAAAAAAAAAAAAACAAAAAACAAAAAAAAAAAAAACAGGAAGAAATGACAGACAAAGTCTTAATAAACACAGATATCAGCAAGATGTCTGAAGTAGTATTTATAACCATGATGATAAGAACACTGCCTGGGGTTGAAAAACGCATGGGGAACACCACAGAATCCTTTTTCTGAAGAGATAAATAAAATCTAGTCAGTCCCAAATAAAAAAGGCTATAACTGATATGCAGTCTGAAATGGTTGTCACGACATCAAGGAAGGATGAAGCAGAGCAGTGAGTCAGCGATATAGAAGATAAAATTATGGAGAATAAATGAAGCAGGAAAAAAAGAGGGAAACAAAGGCAAAAGGACAAAATACAAGGCTTAGAGAACTCAGTGACTTATTTAAAAGGAATAACATCTGAATCATAGGTGAAGAGAGAGAAAAAAGGGGCAGAAGGGTTATGTAAGCAAGTTATAGTGGACAACTTCCTTAGACTGGGTAAGGTCACAGACATCAAAGTCCAGGAAGCACAGAGAACTCCTATTAGATTCAACAAAAAACAACCCTCACCAAGGCATATTGAAATCAAATTCACAAAGAATACAGACAAAGAAAGAATTATGAAAGCAGAAATGTAAAAAAAAGTCATTAACTTATACAGGAAGACAGATTAGGTTCACTGCAGACCTAGCCACAGAAACCTGACAAGCAGAAAGTAGTGGCAGTATATATTCAGCATGCTGAATCAGAAAAATATGCAGACAAGAATTCTTTATCCAGCAAGGTTCTCATTTAAAATAGAAGGAGATATAAAGATGTTCCCAGAAAAATAAAAACTAAAGGAGTTCATGACCACTAAACCAGCCCTTCAAGAAATTTTAAGGAGGACTATCTGAGCAGAGAAAAGACAAAACAAAACAACAGAAGACCAAAATCAACAGACTAGGAAGGACCAGAGAACTTCACCAGAAACACCAACTCTACAGGCAACACAATGACACTAAATTCATATCTTTCAGTACTCACTCTAAATGTCAGTGGACTAAATGCTTCTATCAAAAGCCATAAGGTATCAGAATCGATCAGAAAAAAAAGACCTATGTATACACTGCTTACAAGAGACCCAGTTTAAACGTAAAGACACCTGCAGATTGAAAGTAAGGGGATGGAGAACTATCTATCATGCTAATGGTCACCAAAAGAAGCTGAGGTAGCCATACTTATATCAGACAAGCTAGATTTTAAAATTAGATTGTAACAAGAGATGAAGAGGCATTAAATCATAATGAAGATCTAACATAAAGAAGATTTAACGATTGTAATTATTTATGGCCCCAACTTGACACCCCAAATATATAGATCAATTAATCACAAAAATAAACAAACTCATTTATACTAATACCATAATAGTAAGGGAGGTTCAACATCCCACTTACAGCAAAGGACAGATCATGTAAGCAAAACATCAACAAGGAAACAATGACTTTGAATGACACACAGGACCAGATGGACTTAACAGATATAGTCAGACCATTTCATCCTAAAGCTGAAGAATACACATTCTTGTGGAGTGCACGTGGAATATTCTCCAGGATAGATCACATACTGGGACACAAATCAGCCCTTAACAAATACAAAAAGATCAAGATCATACAATGCAGACTTTCACACCAAAATGCTCTGAAACTTGAAAAAAAAATAACACAGGAAAAAAAAATGGAAAGACCATGAATACTTGGAGATTAAAGAACATACTACTAAAGAATGAATGGGTTAACCAAGAAATTAAACAGAAAATTAAAAAGTACATGGAAGTCAATGAAAATGAAAACATGACAGCCCAAAACGTCTGGGATGCAGCAAAGGCAGTCATAAGAGGGAAGTATATAGCAATCCAGGTATTTCTAAATAAGGAAGAAAGGCCTCAAATACACAACCTAAACTTATACCTATAGGTGCTGAAAAAAGGAAAGCACATTAATCCCAAGAACTGAAGAAGGGAAATAATAAATATTAGAACAGAAATCAACACTATCAAATTAAAAAAAAAAAAAAAAACAACAGTAGACCAGATCAAAGAAATGAGAGGTTGAATATGGAAAGAATTAACAGATTTGATAACCCCCTAGGCAGGTCGATCAAAAACAAAACAGACGAATATAAGGGAAGGGAAACAAAAATGATATAAAAAGAGGGAGGGGGACAAAACGGAAGAGACTCATAAATATGGATAACAAACAGAAGGTTACTGGAGGGGGCTGTGAGAGGGGGGATGGGCTAAATGGGTAAGGGATATTAAGGAGTCTAATCCTGAAATCATTGTTGCACTATACACTAATTTGGATGTAAATTTAAAAATAAAAATAAATAAATAAATAGGAAAAAAAAGAAAAAGGAATGGACCAAAATAAATAAAATCATGAATGAAAGAGAAGATATCACAACCAACACCACACAAATACAAGAAGAGAATATTAAGAGTGCTTGTAAGCCACAAATTGGGAAATCTGGAAGAAATGGACAAATTCCAGAAACAAATGAACTACCAAAGCTGAAACAGGAAAACATAGAAAATTTGAACAGACCAATAAGCAGCAAAGAAATTGATTCAGTATCAAAAATCTCCCAAAAAAAGAGTCCTCAGTCAAATGGCTTCCCAGGGGAATTCTACCAGACATTTAAAGAAAAGTTAAACTGGAGGGTATGGAAGATGGTGGTGTAGGAAGATGCTGGGCTCACCATGTCCTGCTGATCACTTAGATACCACCCACATCTGCCTAAATAACCCAGAAAACCGCCAGAAGACTAGCAGAATGGACTCTCTGGAGCCAAGCGTAGACAAGAGGCCCACAGAAGAGGGTAGGAAGGGCAAAGATGCGGATCTGCACTACACGGACTGGCAGGAGGGAGCCGGGTGGTGGAGGGGCAGCCCACTGGGCAAGGCAGAGCCCCTGAAGTCTGGCTTGCAAAAACAGAGGGACCAGACTACATGAGTTCTGACAGCCAGCGGGACTTAACATCTGGAATGTTAAAAGTCAGCAGCTCTGCTCAGAAAGCAGAAGGGCGAGAGAACAATGGGAGGGAGAGTTGTTGAGCCCCGGAAGACAGAGCTCAGCTCAGCGGGGAACAATGGCTCTGGCCAGCGCCACCTCCCTCTCCCATCCCCCAGCCAAAATCCCAAAGAGAACCAGTTCCCATCACCAAACTTGCTTGCACTGTGCAAACACCCAATGCTGTGCTTCTTTGAATCCATCCCTCTGATGGGTCGGCCTTCCTCCTGGTGCTGCAGGGCCCTTCCCACAGGGGACCACCAAAGGGAAAGCTAGCTAAGCCTACCCCTCCCACCTCTGTGCACCTTGCTGATCCACCCCAGCTAATATGCCAGATCCCATCAAAGCAGCACCACAAGCCTGGCAGTGCACAAGCAGCCCAAACAGGGGCCACACCACTCCACAGTGAGTCCTGCCCCTGGGAGAGGGGAAGATAAGGTACACACCAGTCTGACTGTGGCCCCAGCAGTGGGCTGGGGGCAGAATCGGGACTGACTGTGGCCCCGCCCACCAACACAAGTTGAGCACAACTCCAGAGAGCACAGGGGAAGTGCCCCCCAGTTCTGCCCCCCTCCGGGAACTATCAAAAATGACAAAATGGAAGAATTCTCCTCAAAAGAAACTCCAGGAAGTAGTGACAGCTAACGAATTGATCAAAAACAATTTAAGCAATATAATGGACCATGAATTTAGAATAATAGTCATAAAATTAATCATTGGCCTTGAAAAAAGTACAGAGGACAGCAGAGAATCTATTACTACAGAGGTCAAGGGATTAAGAAACAGTCATGAGGATCTAAAAAATGGTATAAATGAGGTGCAAAATAAAATGGAGGCAACCATAGCATGGATTGAAGAGGCAGAGGAGAGAATAGGTGAATTAGAAGACAAAATTATGGAAAAAGAGGAAGTGAGAAAATGAGAGTTAAAAGAATCCAGGAGTATGAGGGGAAAATTAGAGAACTAAGTGATGCAATCAAGCACAATATCCGTATAATAGGGATTCCGGAAGAGGAAGAGAGAGAGAAAGGGGCTGAAGGTGGACCTGAACAAATCATAGCTGAGAACTTCCTTGATCAGGGGGAGGAAACAGGCATTGAAATCCAAGAGGCACAGAGAACTCCCTTTAGACCTAACTTGAATCGATCTTCTGTGTGACCTATCATAGTGAAACCGGCAAAATACAAGGATAAAGAGAAAATTCTGAAAGCACCTAGGGATAAACATGCTCTAACATATAAAGGGAGACAGATAAGACTAATGATGGATCTATCTACTGAAACTTGGCAGGCCAGAAAGGAATGGCAGGAAATCTTCAATGTGATGAACAGAAAAATATGCAGCCGAGAATTCTTTATCCAGCAAGTCTGTCATTCAGAATAGAAGGAGAGATAAAGGTCTTCCCAAACAAACAAAAACTGAAGGAATTCATCACCACTAAACCATGCTTACCAGAGATCCTAAGGGGGATTCTGTGAGGAAAATGTTGCAAGGATCACAAAGTACCAAAGACATCACTACAATCATGAAACCTACAGACATCACAATGACTCTAAACCCATATCTTTCTAGAATAACATTGAATGTACATGGACTAAATGTTCCAACCAAAAGACATAGGGCATAAGAATGGATTAAAAAAACATGACCCATCTATTTGCTGTCTATAAGAGGCTCATTTTAGGCCTGAGGACACCTTCAGATTAAAATTGAGGGGATGGAGAACTATCTATCATGCTACTGGAAGTCAAAAGAAAGCTGGAGTAGCCATCCTTGTTTCTGACAAACTAGACTTTAAATCAAAGGCTGTGACAAGAGATGAAGAAGGGCATTATATAATAATTACAGGGTCTATCCATCAGGAAGAGCTAACAATTATAAATGTCTATGTGCTGAATATGGGAGCCCCCAACTACATAAAACAATTAATCACAAACATAAGCAAACATATTGATAAGAATATGGTAATTACAGGGGACTTTAATACTCCACTTACAACCATGGATAGATCATCTAGACACAGGATCAATAAAGAAACAAGGGCCCTGAATGATACATTGGACCAGATGGACTTGACAGATATATTTAGAACTCTGCATCCCAAAGCAACAGAGTATACTTAATTCTCGAATGCACATGGAACATTCTCAAAGATAGATCACATACTGGGTCACAAAAAAGCCCTTCATAAGTATACAAGAATTGAGATCATACCATGCATACTTTCACACCACAATGCTATGAAGATTGAAATCAACCACAGGAAAAAGTCTGGAAAACCTCCAAAAACATGGAGGTTAAAGAACACCCTACTAAAGAGTGAATGGGTCAACCAGGCAATTAGAGAAGAAATTTAAAAATACATGGAAACAAA
Source organism: Panthera tigris (assembly GCF_018350195.1). Classification (NCBI taxonomy): domain Eukaryota; kingdom Metazoa; phylum Chordata; class Mammalia; order Carnivora; family Felidae; genus Panthera; species Panthera tigris. Next base: position 1,045,858 of record NC_056664.1, on the reverse strand, counting down.
TGAAAGTGAAACTACAACAATCCAAACGCTTTGGGATGCAGCGAAGGCAGTCCTGAGAGGAAAAGACATTACAATCCAGGCCTATCTCAAAAAACAAGAAAAATCCCAAATACAAAATCTAACAGCACACCTAAAGGAAATAGAAGCAGAAAAGCAAAGATACCCCAAACCCAGCAGAAGAAGAGAAATAATAAAGATCAGAACAGAAATAAACAACATAGAATCTAAAAAAAACTGTAAAAGCAGATCAATGAAACCAAGAGTTGGTTTTTTGAAAAAAAATAAACAAAATTGATAAACCTCTAGCCAGGCTTTTCAAAAAGAAAAGGGAGATGACCCAAATAGATAAAATCATGAATGAAAATGGAATTATTACAACCAATCCCTCAGAAATACAAGCAATTATCAGGGAATACTATGAACAATTATATGCCAAGAAACTGGAAAACCTAGAAGAAATGGACAAAGTCCTAAACACCCACACACTTCCAAAACTGAAACAGGAAGAAATAGAAAACCTGAACAGACCCATAACCAGCAAAGAAATTGAATCAGTTATCAAAAATCTCCCAACAAATAAGAGTCCAGTAACAGATGGCTTCCCTGGTGAATTCTACCAGACATTTAAAGCAGGGATAATACCTATCCTTATCAAGCTGTTCCAAAAAATAGAAAGTGAAGGAAAACTTGCAGACTCATCCTATGAATCCGGCGTTATTTGATTATCAAACCAGACAGAGACCAAGAAATAAAAGAGAACTACAGGGCAATATCCCTGATAAATATCAATGCAAAAATTCTCAACAAGATACTAGCAAATCGAATTCAACAGCATATAAAAAGAATTATTCACCATGATCAAGTAGCATTCATTCCTGGGCTGCAGGGCTGGTTCAACATTCGCAAATCAATCATTGTGATACATCACATCAATAGAAGAAAAGATAAGAACCATATAATCCTGTCTATCGATGCAGAAAAAACATTTGACAAAATTCAGCATCCTTTCTGAATAAAAACCCTCAAGAAAGTCAGGAGGGAAGGAACATACTTAAACATCATAAAAGCCATTTATGAAAAGCCCACAGCTAATATCATCTTCAATGGGGAAAAACTGAGAGCTTTCCCGAGATGAGGAAAATGACAGGGATGTCCACTCTCACTGCTGTTGTTTAACATAGTGTTGGAAGTACTAGCATCAGCAATCAGACAACAAAAGGAAATCAAAGGCATCCAAATTGGCAAAGATGAAGTCAAGCTTTCACTTTTTGCAGATGACTTGATATTATACATGGAAAACCCAATAGACTCCACCAAAAGTCTGCTAGAACTGATACATGAATTCAGCAAAGTTGGAGGATAAAAGATCAATGTACAGAAATCAGTTGCATTCTTATACACTAATAATTAAACAACAGAAAGACAAATAAAGAAACTGATCCCATTCACAACTGTGCCAAGAAGCATAAAATACCTAGGAATAAACCTAACCAAAGATGTAAAAGATCTGTATGCTGAAAACTATAGAAAGCTTATGAAGGAAATTGAAGAAGACATAAAGAAATGGAAAAACATTCTGTGCTCATTATTGGAAGAATAAATATTGTTAACATGTCAATACTACCCAAAGCTATCTACACATTCATTGCAATCCCAATCAAAATTGCACCAGCATTCTTCTCAATGCTAGAACAAGCAATCCTAAAATTTGTATGGAACCACAAAAGGCCCCGAATAGCCAAAGTAATTTTGAAGAAGAAGACATCACAATCCCAGACTTTAGCCTCTACTACAAAGCTGTAATAATCAAGACAGCATGGTATTGGCACAAAAATAGACACATAGACCAATGGAATAGAATAGAAACCCCAGAACTAGACACACAAAAGTATGGCCAACTAATCTTTGACAAAGCAGGAAAGAATATCCAATGGAAAAAAGACAGTCTCTTTAACAAATTGTGCTGGGAGAACTGCACAGCAACATGCTGAAGGATGAAACTAGAGCACTTTCTTACACCATTCACAAAAATAAACTCAAAATGGATAAAGGACCTGAATATGAGACAGGAAACCATCAAAACTCTAAAGGAGAGATCATGTAATACCTCTCTGACCTCAGCTGCAGCAATTTCTTACTTGACACATCCCAAAGTCAAGGGATTTAAAAACAAAAATGAGCTATTGGGACCTCATGAAAATAAAAACTTCTGCACTGCAAAGGAAACAATCAACAAAACTAAAAGGCAACCCATGGAATGGGAAAAGATATTTGTAAATGACATGTCAGACAAAGGACTAGTATCCAAAATCTATAAAGAGCTCACCAAACTCCACACCCGAAAAACAAATAATCCAGTGAAGAAATGGGCAGAAAACATGAATAGACACTTCTCTAAAGAAGACATCCAGATGGCCAACAGACACATGAAAAGATGCTCATTGTCGTTCCTGATGAGGAAATACAAATCAAAACCACACTCAGATATCACCTCACTCCAGTCAGAGTGGCTAAAATGAACAAATCAGACTACAGATGCTGGTGAGATGTGGTGAACGGGACCACTCTTGCACTGTTTGTGGGAATGCAAACTGGTGCAGCCACTCTGGAAAACAGTGTGGAGGTTCCTTAAAAAATTAAAAATAGCTCTACCCTATGACCCAGCAATAGCACTGCTAGGAATTTACCTAAGGGATACAGTAGTGCTGACACATAGGGGAACTTGTATCCTAATGTTTATAGCAGCACTTTCAATAATAGCCAAATTATGAAAAGTTCCTAAATTTCCATCAATTGATGAATGGATAAAGAAATTGTGGTTTATATACAGAATGGAATACTATGTGACAATGAGAAAAAATGAAATACGGTCTTTTGTAGCAACGTAGATGGAACTGAAGAGTGTTATGCTAAGTGAAATAAGTCATAGAGAAAGACAGATACCATATGTTTTCAGTCTTATGTGGATCCTGAGAAACTTAACAGAAGACCACGGGGGAGGGGAAGGAAAAAAAAAGGTTACAGAGGGAGGGAGCCAAACCATAAGAGACTCTTAAAAACTGAGAACAAACTGAGGGTTGATGGGGCGGTGGGAGGGAGGGGAGGGTGGGTGATGGGTATTGTGGAGGGCACCTGTTGAAATGAGTACTGGGTGGTGTATGGAAACCAATTTGACAATAAATTTCATATTTACAAAAATAAAGAAGAGTTAAACCTATTTTTTTCTGAATCTGTTGCATAAAACAGAAATATATGGAAATATTCCAAACTCATTCTATGAGGCCAGCATTACTTTGATTCCAAAACCAGATAAAGACCCCACTAAAAAGAACTACAGTGTAATTTCCCTGATGAACATGGATGCAAAAATTCTCAAGATACTAGCCAACTGGATCCAATAATACGTTAAAAAAATTATTCAGCAGGATCGAGTGGGATTTATTCATGGGATGTGGTCTTTTCCAATATCTGCAAATCAAACAATGTGATACATCAGATTAATAAAATAAGGGATAAGAACCGCATGATCATCTCAATAAATGCAGAAAAACAATTTGACAAAATACAGTAACCTTTCTTGATAAAAACCCTCAAGAAAGTAGGGCTGTAAGGATCATACTTCAATATCATAAAGGCCGTATATGAAAGAACCACAGCTAACATCATCCTCAATGGGGAAAAAGTGAGAGCTTTCCCCTTCAGGTCAGGAACACGACAAGGATGTTCACTCTCACCACTGTTATTCAAAACAGTACGGGAAATCCTAGCCTCAGCAATCGGAGAGCAAAAAGAAATAAAAGACATCCAAATCAGCAGGAAGAAGTGAAACTTTCACTCTTTGGAGATCATATGTTACTCCACCTAAAAAACCTGAAAGACTCCACCAAAAACCTGCTAGAATGGATAGATGAGTACAGCAAAGTCACAGGATGTAAAATCAGCATAGAGAAATGCATTCAATTTCTATAAGCAGTAGAAAGAGAAATAAAGGAATTGACCTAATTTAAAATTACACCAAACACCTTAAAATCCCTAGTAATAAACCTAACCAAAGAGGTAAAAGATATATACTCTGAAAACTCTGAAAAGATTATTAAAGACATTGAAACGGACACAAAGAAATGGAAAAACAGTCCATTCTTATGGATTGGGAGAACAAATACTGCTAAAATATCGATACTACCCAAAGCAATCTACACATTCAATGCTATCCCTATCAAAATAACACCTACATTTTTCACAGAGCTAGAACAAACAATCCTAAACTTTGCATGGGACCACAAAAGACCCCTAATAGCCAGAGCAAACCTGGGAAAGAAAACCAAAGATGGAGGCATCACAATTCTGGACTTCAAGCTGTATTACAAAACTGTAATCATTCAGACAATATGATACTGGTACAAAACCAGAAAATCAGATCAATTGAACAGAATAAAGAACCCAGAAATGGGCCCACAAATGTATAGCTAACTAATATTTGACAAGTAGGAGAGAATATCCAATGGAATAAAGACAGTCTTTTCAACAAACGATGTTGGGAATACTGGACAGCTATATGCAGAAGAAAGAACCTAGAACACTTTCTTACACTCTACACAAAAAATAAACTCAAAATGAATGAAAGACCTAAACATAAGACAGGAATCCATAAAAATCCTACAGGAGAAAACAGGCAACAACCTCTTTGACCTTGGCTGCAGCAACTTCTGACTTTAGATATCTCCAGAAGCAATGGAAACAAAAGCAAAAATGAACTATTGGGACCTCATTAAGATAAATATCTTCTACAAAGTGAAGGAAACAATCAGCAAAAATAAAAGGCAACTGAAGGAATGGGAGAAGATATTTGCCAATGACATATCAGATAAAGGGTTAATATCCAAAATCTATAAAGAACATACCAAACTCAGCACCAAAAAGCAAATAATCCAGTGAGAAAATGGGTAAAAGACATGAATGTACAGTTTTCCAAAAGAAGACAACCAGATGTCTAGCAGACACATGAAAAGATGCTCAACATCACTCATCATCAGGGAGATACCAATCCAAACCACAATGAGATACCACCTCACACCTGTCAGAATGGCTAAAATTAACAACACAGGAAACAAAAGATATTGGTGAGGATATGGAGAAAGAGGAACCCCTTTCCAGTGCTGGTGGAATGCAAAATAGTTCAGCTACTCTGGAAAACAGGATGGAGGTCCCTAAAAAAATTAAAATTGAACTATTCTATAACCCAGAATTTTCACTAGTAGGTATATATACAAAGGATGCAGGAGTCCTGATTCGAAGGGACACTTTCGAATGTTTATAACAGCACTATCAACTATAGCCAAAGTATGGAAAGAGCCCAAATGTCCATTGGCTGATGAATGGATAAAGAAGATGTGGTATATATACACAATGGAGTATTCCTCAGCGATCAAAAAGAATTAAATTCTTGCCATTTGCAACAATGTAGATGGAACTAGAGTTTGTTATTGTGAGTGAAATAAGTGAGTCAGAGAAAAACAAGTATATGATTTCACTCATATGTGGAATTTAAGAAACAAAACACGTGATCATAAGGGAGGGAAAGCAAAAATAATATAAAAACAGAGAGGGGGAGAAACCATAGGAGACTCTTAAATACAGAGAACAAACTAAGGTTTGCTGGAGGGCTCGTGGATAGGGTGATGGGCCTTAAGGAGGGCACTTGGGGTGAGCACTGGGTGTTACATGTAAGTGATGAATTACTAAATCCTATTCTGAAAAAAAATAAAGAAAAAGATGCCCATAAAGAAAAAAAAAGTGTCTTCTGTAGTTTGTTTCCCTCTTTTTTTTCTCCCCCTTCCCTTATGTTCATGGTTTTTTTCTTTAATTCCATATATGAGTAAAACATATGGTATTTGTATTTTTCTGACTGACTTATTTTGCTTAGCATAATACACTCTAGCTCAATCTACATCACTGCAAATGTCAAATGTCCAGATTTTATTCTTTTTGATGGCTGAGTAATATTCCATTGTATATAAGTACCAATTTCCTTAATAAATAACAGGAGTTTTCAAATCAGTTATATGCATTCCAGCATAAAACAGTGGGAGATGTGGGCAAAGGTCAGGTGGAAGCTGTTTTCTGAAAAGAAAATATAAATAGCCCTCAAGCATGTGAAAGTGGCTTCTACTTCTCTTACAATTCAATTTGTAAACTAAGACAATGAGACTCTGTTTTTCTTGGGTCCTCCTGGCAGGTATTTTAGAGCAGGCAATGGGGAGAAGCCAGGCTCAAGAGATGATGAGGAAACAGGCTTTCTGGGAGAGATGCCAGAATGTGATTGGTGTAAACATTTGAGAAACAATTTCTTAACATCTATCAGATACAGAAACACAAATATTTTAGCCATGAATATTTGCATTTCCAGGAAATAATTTTATAGACATACCTGCATAATGTACAAAACCATGAGATCAGTGCTGCTTATAATGTGGAAAAAATGGGGAAGACCTAAATTTTCAACATGAACATGTGAATATGTGTAGGTAAACACACAAAAGTAAAGTTGATTAATATGTAGTGATGAGGAACATAAGTAAGTATTATAAGCTAATCAAAATCAGCTTGTAGAATTCCATACGTTGTGGGCTTCCTCTTGTAACATATATGTATGCAGGACACACTGCACCTATGCAGTGATAGTGGTTGTCTTTGGGACATGAGACAAGGATTGAGGGTGTAGGACTTTCATTTTCACTTTCTCATTTGTCACTTAAAAAACTGAATGTGTAGACTCATGTATTAAAAGAAAATAAAGTTTCGAAAGTAAACTTTGAAATTTTAGTTTGATTTTTCTATTCAGATTTATCTACAAAATAACTTGAATTCCACAAGGTAAGTACTGTTTTAAAATCTCATTCTCCCCAAACATTAAACTTAACATAATCAACTACTAACCTGGTTAATGGCGCCTGAGATTTTGTATTTGACACCGGCCCCACCAATTCCCTGACATTTTTGCTCTCTAGCAACTCAGGTTTCTTTCTTTCCCTCTTTTTTTTTTTAATTAATGTTTATTTATTATTGGGAGACAGAGCATGAGCATGGGAGGGGCAGAGACAGGAGGAGACACAGAATCTGAAGCAGGCTCTGAGCTGTCAGTACAGACCCAAACGCGGGGCTGGAACTCACAAACTGGTGAGATCACAACTGGTCAGATCATGACCTGAGCTGAAGTCGGACGGTCAACCAACTGAGCCACCCAGGCGTCCCATCTAGCAACTCAGGTTTCTTATCTCATACTAAAACCACCACAGCTCAATACAGCACCTCACTGATTTCTCACAACATTTAAAAAATTTAGCAGTCATAACAGTGCCGTTTTTACAACACTTAACCAAAAATAACTAAACTGTTTTTTAATGATCAAACACCAAAGCTTTTGGGGTGCTGGAACCAAATAAGAATTTGATGATAAAATTCAGGATAGTTTCTATTAGGTTAGTTGGCTGCATGTGCTTTATTTAAGATGCAATCTTGGCACCACTCAAATGTATATTCACAAACACAAGATACTGGTCTGTTGAAAAGTCTGTTTTTTCCTGCTTCAAGGTTAATAGTTTTATTTTTTTGTTTTTGGTTTCCTTTTTAAATTAAAGTATAATTAACATACAGTGTTTTATTAGTTTCATGTGTACAATATAATAACTCAACAGTCCTATTCATTTCTTAGTGCTTTTCAAGAGAAGTGTATTCTTAATTTCCTATATCTATTTTATCCATCCCTCCACCCACCTTCTCTCTGCCAACTACCAGTTTGTTCTCTGTATTTAATTTTTTTTGTCTTTTTTTCTTTGTTCATTAGTTTTGTTTCTTAAATTCCACCTATGAGTGAAATCATATGGTATTTGAATTATTTCACTCAGCATTATACTTTCTAGGTTCATCCATGTTGCAAATGTCAAGATACCATTGTTTTTAATGGTGGAGAACCTGAATAGATACTTTTCCAAGAATACATACAGATGGCCAACAGACACATGTCAAGATGTTCAAACAACACTGAACAAATTTTTTTTTTAGGAAAATGCAAATCAAAACCACAATAAGATATCACTTTCAGCTCTAAGAATGGCTAAAATAAAAAAGACAAGAAATAAGTGTTTGTGGAGCAAAAGGAACCCTCGTGAACTGCTGGTAGGAATGCAAACTGGTGCAGCCACTGTGGAAAACAGTATGGAGGTTCCTCAAAAGGTTAAAAATAGAAATAGTATATTTGCATGACTGGGTATTCACCCAAAGAAAACAAAAACATTTCCTTTTAATTTATCAAGTCTAGATAGTTAACATACAGTGTTACATTAATTTCATATGTACAATATAGTGATTTGGTAATTCCATACATCACTCAGTGTGCTCATCATAGGTACAAAAAATAGAAAAGAAAAACACTAATATATGCCCCTATGTTTATTGTAGCCTTGTTTATAATAGCTGAGATATGGAAACAACCAATGTCCATCGATAGGTGAATGGATAAAGATGTATGTATGTATGTATGTATGTATGTATGTATGTATGTATATACAAACACAAACACACACAGTGGAATATTGCTCAGCCATAACAAGCACATGGTTTTGGATTGAAAAGACAGAGTAGATACAAAAAATATATGAATGTTTAAATGTTCAGGTAATTCCTTGTATGATTGATGCATATATGAATCTAAATATAAATGTCATTCTGCATGTAAGTGAAATTATATGGTATATGTCTGACGTATTTCATTTAGCGTCCTTCCCTCTAGGTCCAACCATATTGTTTTGAATGGCAAGATTTCTATCTAAAAAGCAAAATAAGCAAACAAAACCAGACAGGGACTTATAAATACAGAGAACAAACTGGTAGTTGCCAGGGGTGCAGGTAGGGGGATGGGTGAAATAGGAGAAGGGGAATAAGAGGTACAAATTTTCAGTTATAAATACATAGGTCACAGAAATTAAAAGCATACCAAAGGGAATATAGTCAATAATATCATAATAACATTGTACGATGACAGATAGTGACTACATCTATTGTGATAAGCATTTCATAGTGTATATGATTGTTGAATCACTGGTTGTACACCTGAAATTAATATGGATGTCAACTATACTTAAAAAATGCATTCCAGAGTTTTGGTCACTTGAACTTTTCTTGCCTTTTCACTTTCTTTTAAGTGAAAAATAAATAGGTTTTTTTTCATTAATCCTTGATTAACTATCTTAATTACCCATAGGGCAATTATGATCTAGAAGGATAGTGAGGAATGATCAAGGCACTATCGTTTGATTTATTGATGGTGGTCCCACTCTGTTCTGAAAGATTTTAGGCTTGTTGCACTTGCTCATCCTTTTCCTACAATGGTGTGGACATCTCTGTAGACCTGGTTAAAGAGCAGTTGTTTAAAGTTAGAAATGTAGTTAGGGAGATATTCAAAGTATCCACTTCTTCCTAGGTAGGAAGGCAAACCCTTGGGATCTAATTATTGAGCTGGCTGAATACAGGGACTGATAGTGAGGATCTCATTTTCTCTTGGTCTCCATGGACTCTCATACTCAGAAGAGAGACCTGAGGAGGTGTTTTGTCCCCATGCTCAGTCAGCTATTGAAGTTTCCAATATTCCATTTTTGTTCACACAGAGAGGTAATCTCTGGGGTCATCTCTTTCAGGGAAGAAAGAAGCAATTAAGAACTGTTTACTGTTGAAGGCTAAGTGAGTAGGTCACCCTTCCCTGTGTCCTGCCCTTGTTGACCCTGCCTTGAGCAGTGGGGCTGCTGGATCATCCCCTCAATCCTGCTGCCACCTCAGTTCTCAGATGTTGTCAGTAATAAGCATCATTCACTCCCCCAGAATGGCAGCGGGTGCAGGATTTGGTAGGAACCTCTGTGAGAAATAGGTCCTAAAAGGGGCAATATGTTTTTGTACATTCCAGAGATAATGATTACAATGATTGCAAATACATAATCATTCTGTGTAACAGGGCTTGAAAAACAAGCTGCAGAAAAATACATATATTGCTATGTACTTCAAGTTTAAATACCTGTAGTGTCTTATTTTATATGATGTAAGATACACTAATTATGTAAAAAATGTAAAGAACAATGAAATAAGTAAATAAATAAGTATATAATTAAATAAAAAATAAAATAAAGATAAAATGAATTTCAAATTAATGATCATCACTGAAAAGGGTTACTGTAATTGGGCAGGAGTAAACATGATGTTTCTGCTGTCTTGATGATACTGTGCTTTATTTTGCGATTTGAACAGTGTGGGTAGGTGTGTATTCAAGAAGAATGAATGGTTGCAAGTCCAAACCTTAGATTCAGTAACAGACCACTTTGATTCTGTCTCAGTTTTTATTTTTATTTTTTGAATGTTTACTTATTTTTGAGAGAGAGAGAGAGAAAGAGAGAGAGAGAGAGAGAGAGAGAGAGAGAGAGAGAGCATGAATGGAGGAGGGGCAGAGAGAGAGGGAGACAGAATCTGAAGCAGGCTCCAGGCTCCGAGCTGTCAGCACAGAGCCCATGGCGGGGCTCGAACTCATGAGCCGTGAGATCATGACCTGAGCCGAAGTCACACACTCCACCGACTGAGCCACCCAGGCACCCCGATGCTGTCTCAGTTTTAACCAAGTCTGGACCTTTCAATCCTATGTCCACTTTTAATAGAGAACTTCTCACACCACAGGGAATGTCTCCTAAGGCTGTGTGTGTGGGTTGAGGGAGAAGCAGTAAATCTGTAAGACAACACAGGGGCTTGAGCCTGACACATGAATTTCACTTGTGTCTAAAAGTGGATTGGAACACAACCCTCAAATGAATTACATGTTGTCTTCTGCTAGTCCTAAGGGTGACATGCATATTTAAATATGGAATGTCCCCTGGAATTTCCAACTTTATGATTTTGGTAGATCACATAATACTCATTTCATGATAGGCAGATTGAGTTATCTAGTTACTTTGTGGCCTATAATCAGCTTCTTTGAGCAGAGATGAACAGTAAGTTAGAAGCCCCTTTCACGTAAAGAATTGTCAGCATGCACTCACATTTCCCCACTGGAGCTTTCCAGAGACTCCACACAGCATTCTTGTTCCACAGATGCTGGTGGGCCTTGTAACTTTTAGGACACAGTCAGCATGACCATGTGATTTATTAGCTAAATTAGGACACTTCTGAACAGAAAAGGGAACATTATTGAAAATTATGCATAAACTGGGACAACATGGCCTCCCTAGTCATAGCTGTCACGTGATGGATCTCCTTGCGCCACAGCCTGGACCTATTGTAGAGCCTTCTCTTGCTCCAGTTCCACCCACCCCCACCATCCAGCCTCATGGATTATTTAAAAATGGGTTGGAGCTTCATACCCACATTAGGAATATTTGACTTTCAAATTTGTAAGTGGTCTACCAAATTTGCCTTTTTTAAAAAGTATAAGTAGTACAAGATAAGTCAACATACATTCTGATTTGCTTGGAATAATGATCAAAACCATGTAACTTTATGATATATTTGGAAATCAGGGAATGAGATGACTGGAGTTTCTTCTTCTTTCTTAGGATTGCTTTAGCTATTCAGGGTCTTTTGATGTTTCATACAAAGTTTACAATTGTTTTTTCTGTTTCTGTGAAAAATTCCATTTGAATTTAGAAGGCATTGCATTAAATCTGTAGATGGCTTGGGCATTATGGACATTTTAACAATATATATATTTTTATCCATGAGAAAGACATATTTTTACACTTGTTTGTGTCTTTGTCAATTTTTTCCATCAATGTCTTAGAGTTTTCAGTGTGAAAATAATTTAGCTCCTTGGTTAAATTTATTTGCAAGCATTTTATTGCTATTGATGCTACTGTATATGGGATTATTTCTTGTTTTTTTTTCATATGATTCACTGTTGTTGCATAGAAATGCAACTGATATTTGTATGTTGATTTTGTATCCTGCAACTTCACTGAATTTATTAGTTCCCCCCTAAAAAGTTGTGGTGGAATCTTTAGGATTTTTGGTATACATGATAATGTCACCTGCAAACAAATAATTTTACTTCTTCCTGTCTGATTTGGATGCCTTTCATTTCTTTTTATTGTCTTATTGCTTTAGTTAGGACTTCCAGTCATGTTATTGGTCCCTTCAGATTTTCTGTTTCCTCATGATTCAGTATTGGAGATTGTATGTTTCTAGATTGTCCAGTTTGTTGGTATGTAATTGTTCATAATAGTCTCTTATGATCCTTTATATTTTTATGGCATCAGCTGAATGACTCCTTTTCATTTTTAATTTTCTTTATTTGGATCCTCTCTCTCTCCATTATTGTAGGTAATAGTTTGTAAATTTTGTCTTTTCAAAGAAACAACTCATAGTTTTGTTAATCTTTTATGTTGTTTTCCTGTTCTCTATTTCATTTATTTCTGCTCTAATTTTTATTTCCTTCCTTTTGCTAACTCTGTGTTTAGTTTGTTCTTCTTTTTCTAGTTCCTTGAGGTATATATTTAGGTTTTTTATTCAAGATTTTTCTTTTATCTTTATTCTATAAACTTCTTAGAACTGCTCTTGTTATATAGGTTTGGTATGTACATATCACTTTTTTGTGTGTTAGGATATTTTTTAAATTTCCCTTTGATATCTTCTTCAATCCAATGGATCCATTTGATCCAGCAGTGTGTTGTTTAATCTCCATGTAGCTGTGAGTTTTCAAGATTTCCTACTGTTATTGATTTCTATTTTTATACCATTGTAGTCAGTAAATATACTTGATATTATTCCCATCTTCTTGAATTTGTTGATACCTGTTTTGTGTCCTACTGTATGATCTGTCCTAGAAAATATTCCATCTCCACTTGAGAAGAATGTGTGTTTTGTTATTGCTGAATGGGATGTTCTGTGTGTATCTGTCATGTCCATTTGGTCTAATGTGTTAAAATCTTCTGTTTCCTTATTGATTCTTTCTCTAATGGTCTAACCATTGCTGAGAGTGGGAAATTAAACTTTCCAATATTATTGTATTGCTGTTTAATTTCTTCTCTAAGTTCCATTAGTATGAACTTTGTGTATTTAGGTGCTCCGATGTATACCTATTACAATTTTTGTATCTTTCTGATGAATTGATCATTTATCATTATGTAATGACCTTCTTTGTCTCTTTTGACAATTTTTAGCTTAAAGCTTATATTTTTGTGATGTAAGTATATAACGTGCTTTCTTTGATTATCTTTGGTTGAAACATCTTTTTCCATCATCTCACAAGTCTATGTGTGCCCTTAAATTTGTAGTGAGTTTCTTCTGGGCAGCATATTTCTGTATCTTGTTTTTTAAACCCATTCAGCTATCCTGTATCTTTTGATTGGATAATTTAATTCATTTAAAGTAATTACTGATTAGTAATATCTTGATAATGCCATTTCATTAATTTTTTTCCAACTCTTTTGTAATTATCTTGCTCCTTCCTTCCTCTCTTATGGCCTTCCTTTGTGAATTGATGATTTTCCATAGTGATATGCTTTGAATCCCTTCTGTTTATCTATTGGATCTATTGGAAACCTAGTATAGGTTTTTGCTTTGCAGTTACTAGATATTTACATAAATCATCATATATGTATGTAAATACTACATAAATATATATGTGTATATATTATATAGAACACTATGCTGATAACAACATCAATTGCAAAAAACTCTTTACCGCTTTTCTTTCCTATTATGCTGTGATGTCACAAATTATTGCTTTTTGTATTGTTTATTAACAAGTTATAGTAGCTATAGTTATTTTTAATAGCCTTGTCTTTTAGTCTTTCTACTATAGTTGTTAATAACACTCCACCATATTACATTATTAGAGTATTTTGAATTTTAGTTTATATTTACCTTTGCTAGTGTGCTGCATATGTTCACATGTTTTCATGTCACTAATTAGTGTTGTTTTACTTCAGCTTGAATAAATTTCATCTGGAAGACAAGTCTAGTGGTGATGATTTTCCTCACTTTTTGTTTTTCTGGAAGTCTTTATTTCTCTTTATTTCTAAAAGATAACTTTGCTGGATAGAGTACTCTTTAGCTTTTTGTTTTCTTTCATCACTTTGACGATATTATCCTGTTCTCTCCTGGCCTACAGGCTTTCTGCTGAGAAATCTGCAGAAAGCCTAATGCAGGTTTCATTGTAGGTTACCATATTTTTTTTTCTTGCTGCTTTTAGGATTCTCTACTTGTCTTTTTTTTTTTTAATTTTTTTTAACGTTATTTATTTTTGAGACAGAGAGAGACAGAGCATGAACGGGGGAGGGGTAGAGAGAGAGGGAGACACAGAATCGGAAGCAGGCTCCAGGCTCTGAGCCATCAGCCCAGAGCCGGATGCGGGGCTCGAACCCACGGACGTGAGATCGTGACCTGAGCCGAAGTCGGACGCTTAACCGACTGAGCCACCCAGGCGCCCCAACTTGTCTTTGATTTTGGACAGTTTTATTATAATGTGTTTTGGAGACGATAATTTTTTTTTTTTTTTTTAGTTTTAAAAATTAGAGAGAGAGCACAGGAGGGGCAGGGGGGCAATAGAGAGGGAGAGAGTCTTAAGGAGATTCCAACTCAGTGCAGAGCCTGACGTGAGGCTTGACCCATGATGTTGGGATCATAATCCAAGCTGAAATCAAGAACCAACTGCTCAACTGACTGAGTCACCAGTGAGGCTAATTTTGTATTGAAATTATGGGCTGACCTATTAGCCTGATGAATATGGATATTCAAATCTCTCCCCAGGTTTAGGAATTTCTCAGCTATTATTTTCATTTATTAAAAACTTTTTAAATGTTATTTTATTGTATTTTTGAGAGAGAGAGAGAGAGAGAGAGAGAGAGGCAGACAGACACAGCATGAGCAGAGGAAGGGCAGAGAGAGAGGGAGACACAGACCAGAGGCAGGCTCCAGGCTCTGAGCTGTCAGCACACAGATGAGGTCATGACCAGAGCCAAAGTCAGCGCTCACCAACTGAGCCACCCAGGCACCCCCAGCCATTATTTTTTTTTAAGTAAACCTTCTTCTCCTTTCTCCTTCTCTAGTCTTTCTGGAAATGCATTAATTAATTATGAAAGGTATCAGGGAAGGAGAAGGATGGGACAGGTGACTCTTCTACAGGTGATCAAGTGTAGTTATAATTGTTTCATTTGATGGCATCCCATAGTTCATTGGCGTTCTTCACTCTTTTTTTCTTTATTCTTTTCTAACTCAGCAATTTCAAACTTCTTGTCTTCCAAATCACAGATTCTTCCTTCTCTTTGATGTATCTGATATTAATACTCTCTATAGCATATTTCATTTCATTTATTGTACTCGGCAGCTCCAGAATTTCTGTTTGGCTCTTTTAATGACATATATCTGTTTGCTAGTCTTACTTTGTTCATATATTGTTTTCCTTGATTTTGGTGACTTGTCTTTCTGTGTTTTCCTGTAGCACATCAAATTTCCTTAAATTTTGAATTCTTTATTGGGTAAGTTGTAGGTCTCTATGTCTATGGGTTCCATTACTGGAAGATTGCTGTGTCACTTTGGTGGTCTCATATCTTCCTGATTTTTCATCTTCTTTGAAGTTTTGTGTTACTTGCTTTGCTTTTGAAGTATCCATCACTTTTTCCAATTTTTAACAAATGCCTTCAGGGGAGAAATACTTTTCCTCAGCCCTGGAAAAGATTCTGAGACTGTCTCAGATCTTGTGCAAGTACACCCACTCCATGCTGGCACACATCTCAAGCTTGTATGTCTTCAGTTGACTTTTCCATGCACCAGGCTGGCTGCTGATGGACTCTCTTTTGTTTTCCTGAAGGTGATGCCATAGATTAAGTATGTGATTTCTGGCTGGTCAGCAGGCCCTGGCCTGCTTTCTGAGCTTCTATCTAGTAATCCACTGGAAATCACTCTTGCTACTGTCCTCAGGAGCATACACCAGGAGCTGGTGACAGAGTGTGCGTGTATGTGTGGTGGTGGGGCACACAGGGCACTGGAGGTGCCTGTGGGTATTTTATGCCACCATAATGCTGATGTTACTCTCCTTGGATTTCTATTCCCGAGGATCTATTCTTTATAATCATTTCATTAAAAACACATAAATTTTGTTCAGAGCTTAGTACATAAATGCAGAGACATGTTAGACAAAAAGGGCCATAATATAGACAACTAATTCATTATAAAAGCAGTGGAAAGAGTGGAGGAAAAACTCTAGGCTGGACTTTCTCTGAAGATCTGACTGGCAGGAGAATTACTGACAGAAATGGTAAACTGTCACCAGGTTTACTGATCTCAAGAACATATTGTTCTGTCTGCAATCCATTGATCAGGAAGCCAGGATCAGTGCACAAATGGAAAACACTTCTCTCAACCAGACACTCATGGAATAAAACTATATTTCTTACACTTAGAAAATTACCAAAAGAGAATGTGTTTCACAAGAAAGATGAAGGCATGCGATCCACTAACAGAGACCACTACAGATTGCTTTTAGGATGATGATTAAGGGAGGGGGGTTCCATGATGGCACCCATGTGCAAAAGATGTTGTCACTGAGGAGAGTAAGTGTGCTTGTTAATCAATTACAGATACATAAAGGAGAAGAAGGTGATAGGCCTGTGCAGGTTGGATTTAGTAGATATTATCTAAACAAAAGAATAATTAGAAGTTTGAGTATATTATTTGGAAATAGTTAAATGCTAAAAGAAACAGCCAAAATATTTCAGAGTGGGTGCTTACTTATGAAAGGTATCAGGGAAAGAGAAGGATGGGACAGGTGACTCTTCTACAGGTGATCAAGTGTAATTATTATATAAAGTTTATTTCTGATACATATATAAACTTTATATGGTATAATGTTTGTATTTATACATGCATATATTGCACATATTTAGGTATATATTATTATATAATGTTTACATATACATTTATATACAATATAATATTTACATGTATTTATTATACAATGTTTATATGTTATTATGTAATGTTTTTGTAACGTTATATAAATGTCATATATGTATATAAAACTGTATAAAATATTTATACAATTTTTAAAAATTTGAATCCAGGTTACTTAACTTAGAGTGTAATAATGGTTTCAGAACTAGAATATAGTGATTCATACTTACATATAACACCCAGTGATAACCCTAACAAGTGCCTTCCTTAATGCCATCACCCATTTAACCCATTCCCCCAAGCCTTCCAGCAAACCTTAGATCTCTGTATATAAGAGTATCTTATGCTTTACCTCCCTATATGTTTTTGCCCTATTTTTCTTTCCCTTTTTTATATTCACCTGTTTTGTTTTGTAAATTCCACATATGAGTGAAATCATATGATATTTGTCTTTCTCTGACTGACTTATTTCGCTTAGCACAATTCATTCTAGCTCCATCTACATTGTTGCAAATGGCAAGATTTCATTCTTTTGATGATTACAGTTTTAAAAAACAGCTGAAATCTGGAATTGTGATGCCTCTAACTGGTTTTCTTCTTCAACATTACTTTGGCTATTTGGGGTCTTCTATGGTTCCATACAAATTTTAGGTTTGCTTGTTCTAGCTCTGTGAAGAATGCTGGTGGTATTTTGATAGGGATTGCATTGAATGCATAGATTGCTTTGGGTAACATTGACCTTTTAACAATATTTGTTTTTCCAATCCATGAGCATGGACTGTTTTTCCATTTCTTTTTGCCTTCTTCAATTTCTTTCATAATCTTTCTAGAGTTTTCAGAGTACATATCTTTTACCTCTTTGGTTAGGTTTAGTACTAGATATTTTATGGGTTTTGGTGTAATTTTATTTTTATTTTTTTAAATTGTTTTTACATGTATTTATTTATTTCAATAGAGACAGAGTTAGCAAGTGGGGGAGGGGCAGAGAGAGATGGAGAAGGAGAATCCCAAGCAGAATCTGCACTGGCAGGACAGAGCCTGCTGCAGGGCTCGAACCGACAAAATGCAAGACCATGATCTGAGCCGAAACCAAATATCAGATGCTTAACTGAATGAGCCACTCAGGCACCCCTGATCTGGTGTAATTTTAAATGGATCAATTCCTTTATTTCTCTTTCTACTGCTTATATAAATAGAACTGATTTCTCTATGTTGATTTTATATCCTGCTACTTTGCTGTATTCATGTATCCATTAGATCAGGTTTTGGTGGAGTCTTTCAGGTTTTCTAGGTGGAGTATCATGTGATCTGCAAAGAGTAAATGTTTGACCTTATCCTTGCTGGATTTGGATGCCTTTTATTACTTTCGTTGTTGTTGTCTGATTGCTGAGGCCAAGACTTCCAGTAGTATGTTGAATAAAAGTGGTGAGAGTGGATATCCTTGTCGTGTTCCTGGCCTGAGGGGGAAAGCTCTCAGATTTTTCCCATTGAGAATGATATTAGCTGTGGGTCTTTTGTATATGACCTTTATCATGTTGTGCTATGTTCCTTCTATCCCCACTTTCTTGAGGGTTTTTATCCAGAAAGGATGCTGTATTTTGTCAAATCTTTTTCTGCATCTATTGAGAGGATCATGTGGTTCTTAACCTTTATTTTATTAATGTGATGTGTCACGTTAATTCATTTGTAAATATTGAAACATCCCTGCAGCCCAGGAATAAATACCATTGATAATGGTGAATAATTGTTTTCATGTATTGTTGGAAATGGTTTGCTAGTATCTTGTTGAGAATTTGTGCATTGATGTTCATCAGAGATATTGGTCTGTAATTCTTTTTAGTGGGGTCTTTGGTTTTGAATCAAGGTAATCATGGCCTCATAGAATGAGTTTGGAAGTTTTAAAATATTTTTAAAAATGATTAAATTCTATAATAAAATAAATTTTGAGATTAATATTGTGTAATCTTAATGTAACATACATAACAAAATATATTGCACTTTTCTATCCTTATACAAACAGAATATAACATATTTTCTCTATAAAATCACAAGAGACTCTAATGGTTTAGGTTAATGGAACATGGCTTTGTATGGCAGTGGTTTATCTCTCACATATATTTGCAAAATGTGTGTGGCTGAACTTTAATATTACATCAAGGCAACAAAGAGTTCTAACTTTGGGGGCAGCATACTTCGTTTTAAATGCTGCCTTCCCTGCTCACATTGTGGTAGTGGGTGAGTGACTTAAGTTCTCTGAACCTCAATTTCCTCATCTCGAGAAGTCGATAATTAGACTAGCCTTCCTTGTAGGGTAACAGTGGGAATCAAAAGGGTCAATATATGTAAGGTGTTTAAAATAGTCTAACTCCTATTAAGTGCACTAGAAGTGTTTGCTATCTTTATTAGGGAGGGCATGTAAGAACCAGTGTACAATTGGAAGCCAGTATATAAAGCCAAATGTTCACAGACAGAGTTCAAATGTGAAAGGCAAGTGAGATAAATTTGGCTCATTGTAGAACCAAAACACTGCTAGAGTTTCAAGGGAATAAAGGAGATACAAACTTAAGACTTTTAAATGAATGTCTGTGATTCTTGCTAGACTCAGAATAGTTGACATGCAATACAGAAAACAGACCACAGAATTAGCAGTGTGATTAGTTATTAGGAAATGAAAATCCCTTCCTAACACAGGGTTTTTAACAGGAACTCAAGGAAAGTTGTTAATGGAACATTTTTTGAAATAATAAACAAAACTGGTAGAGATCATTTTAATGTTCAGTATAAAAGGTTTGAGTGATATTTGGATTATTTTCCATTTTTAAAGTTTTTATTTAAATTCCAGTTAGTTAACATACAGTGTTATAATAGTTTCAGGTGTAGAATGTAGTGATTCAACACTTCTGTACAACACCAAGTGCTCATCACAAAAAGTATTCTCCTTAATTCCCGTCACTGATTTAACCCACCCCACCACTCCCACCTTCCCTCTGTTATCCCTGTTTGTTCTCTATAGTTAAGAATCTGTTTCTTGGTTTGCCTCTCTGTTTTCCCCTTTGCTTGTTGGTTTTGTTTCTTAAATTCCAGATATGTTTGAAATCATGTGGTATTTGTCTTTCTCTGACTGACTTACTTTGCATAGCATAATACTATCTAGCTCCATTCATGTCATTGTAAATGGCAAGATTCCATTCTTTTTTATAGTTGAGTAATATTCCATTGTATATATATACTGCATTTCCACCCTCATATCTAGGATTAGGGTAAGGTTTAGGGCCAGATTTAGGGAAAATGTTAGTGTTAGCACCAGAGTGATAGCATGTGCCTGGTATCCTATAGTTCAAAGACCTCTCTAGAGGGTTAGGTTTAGGTTAGGATTTGAATTAGGGGTTAGGAATTATGGTTTGGGGTTAGGGTTAGGGCTAGATTTGGGGTATTTGGGGTTTAATTAAGGTATGTAGCTAGCAACCTGCAGTTCAGAGACCTCTCCAGAGAATGAAACACCAGAGTTCTTTTGGAGTGAGAATAGACAGGGCAGCTATCCTCTAAGCTGAGGGAAGGAGTGGATTTAGGGCTCTAAATGCTCTTACATAGATTTTCTAAACTTTTGCAGGAATAAACTTGGAATTGAGTTTAAAAGACAATCAGGAAGGCATAAATGGTGTTGGTCAACTCTCAAAGAGTACCAGGTTAATAGGGAAAAGGTGAGTTTTAATGCATTCCATCTTTCTGTTTCACGGCTCCTGAATCTCCCCTACTTCAAGCCAGTTGTCTGGTAAATTTGGGCTTTACTGCCATGGGGAGCAGGCAAAAAATTAGGTGAATCAGCAGAACCCAGATTGACAAGACAACTTTTTCCCTGTTGGTTGGTGATAAGTTCTGTGGTGTCCTAGTACAAGGACAGCATCATGTTGAAGGAATTTCTGTAAACAGTTTTTTTCTTATGAACATCACACTGTTCTAACCTGGAAAGTTCCTTGAAGGGTATTAATTGCAATTTTGGGATTTGTCTTCCCCATGGTGTCAGTCAAGAAAAGAAGGTCACATTATTCTTTTTGTTTCCTTAAAGGCCCTATTTACTCTGGGATAAGGGTTCCATCCCATGATACCTTAAATGCCCTAAAGAATTCTTGCATTCTGCTCAAAGCACATCTTCTGGACAAGCCCAGGCTTTCTTTTATGTGACGATGATAGCCACAGTTTGGTTTAGACTCTGCTTTCCATGGTTAGGTTTTGAACATTAGCACAGTTGGTACAGGAAGGCAGTTAGGTCGATGTTCTCAGATTGCATAACAGCTAGAGAGCTGGTTGGTTTGTAAATGGTAAAGCATAGACCACAAAGAGAACAGTGGGGAGATTGGACAAATACAGGAAGGTCAGTATGGAAAAGCTGAGAGAGCACTGCATAAGAGCTAGGTTCAGTTCAAAGTCACAGACATGAAAGGAATTAGGAGAATGCCTGTTAGTGACACTGGGGTGAGAAGAGAGTGCTATGCCACCCATTTTCCCTATAATGTTTGATTTAAAGGCATAGGGAGATATTTTATTCCACAATTCTAAAGCTACCTTTGATAGGGTCTTCATTCCCTCTTTTCCACTTAGAAGAAAATCAAGCCATAAATTTCCAAATTTTTCTTTTTATGAATTCTGGATAGTTTGTCCTTTATCTCAATGGCTGATATAGCAATTAAAGAAATGTCACACAACTGCTCCTTTCTTTTAATTATTGTAGTAAGGAATTCAGGCAGCTTTCTTTGTAAGGCAAGACAGTTGTGCCTACCTCAGAGGAAATACCCATAGCATTTGAGTTAAAATATTTGGTGGTGTTTTACCTCTCATTTTAGGGAAATAAAAAAGAAATCCCTTGGAAAATTTCCCCCATCCATCATGAGGTTAATGACACTTACATTACGAATAATATAAAATGGTGTATAGATATATTTGTGAATCGATCTTAACAATCTTAGGTCACATTCAGTTTTCTATCTTTCCAGCTGCAACTTGACCAATTAGACATCCTTTGTGTCTTTTTCAAGTTCTAGGATTACAATATTTGAGCTAGTAAAAGTTCTTCAAAAGACTGCATGTGGGTCTGTGTTGGATGAACTTGTGATTGCTGTCTTCTGTCAGAGAGTGAGGGGAGACATAGCAGGGCAAAGCTATCTGGGAACATATAAATGTGGGAGACTATGTCTTTTAGCAACAACTATATAGTAAAGTGTTAATTTTTTCTATGAAAGATTGGTAACACACAAGAGAAAATAAGCAACTGAAAACCAATTTATTAATGCACATTGGAGTTCCTTAACTTTATTTTTCACAAAAGAACAACCACAAGATAAACTTATGATTGAATTTTATCCAATATTCACATATCTTTGCCTATTTAAAATCAATGAGTTTTCTATTTAGAGGCTCTATTTGGAATTATAGAAAGCATAAAAATGTGGAATAATTATAAATTATGACTCAGATGTCAGTGTCTTAGCTGCTGTCCGAAAGCATGTGAAATTTTGTGGAAACTCTTTCCACGCTGTTTCCAGGCCTCACACCTTAGGATTCACACACATTCAGTCCCAAGCACCACTGCTTCCCGTATACTTTTCTGATCTATACACCCTCCCTTTTCTTCTTGCTCCTTCTGTAGTATTCTTCAATTCTGTGATTTCATTTAGGTTTTTCAAAATTAGTTCCAGTCTCATTTATGGTTGGAAGTATTCTATCACTTAATCCCCCAGGCTATTTCACTTCTAAATTAGGATTGAGACCTTCAGCTCAGCTCATTGTGTGAATACTCATTTTGGGGTTGTATGTGTGCACATTTGTGTCTTTGTTTATACTTCCAGTTGCATGCTATTTCTTCTTTGTCTATAAATAAGTCATTAGAATACATGAATGAATAAGAATATTTTGTTCTTCCTGTAATCATAACGTAATTCAAGTTAATTTTTTCACTCAATATTAACATTTTAAAGTTGCTACTGAGTTGTTTTCATCTCATGGTAAGCACTCATTTATATATAAGATTATTAAAAGTAGAGATATTCCTTTCTCTGTAACAACAAATTGGAAATAGCCTGAAAATACATAAAAGAGGAATACATTGAAAAGTCTTTTGTTTTTTGTTAAAAAATATTTTCTATGAAAATTGTCTTCTTGGCTATGGAACTTAATATTTAATCTTTATCCAACACTAACTTAGGGATTTATAAAAAAGAACTCATTCACTTGAAAACTTATTGATTTTATCCACAACAGGAAAAATATATGCATGAAACATAAAAATAAAACTATACAAATGTTACTGTAACAAGAGTATATTTGGAAATGGCATAGGTCTTCTCCAGTCTACTGACAGGTGTTTGATGATGAGTGGGCAGCCTTTGAGTTTATGATTCTTCCTCCGGGTATTAGAAACAATGATGATGGGAAAAAATGCAAGTTCTGAAGGCTACTTTGTTCTACTGGGTTTTTCTCATTGGCCTCATCTGGAAGTAGTTCTCTTTGTGCTTATCTTGATGTTCTACTTGATGACATTGATAGGCAACCTTTTTATTATTGTCTTGTCATACCTGGATGCCCATCTCCACACTCCCATGTACTTCTTCCTCTCAAACCTCTCTTTTCTGGATCTCTGCTACACCACCAGCTCCATCCCTCAGTTGCTGGTCAATCTCTGGGGCCCAGAAAAGACCATCTCTTATGCCGGTTGCATGACTCAACTTTACTTTGCCCTCGCACTGGGAACCACAGAGTGTGTCCTCCTGGTGGTCATGTCCTATGACCGTTATGCAGCTGTCTGTAGACCCCTGCATTACACTGTGATCATGAACCCTCGTTTCTGCCACCTGTTGGCTGTGGCTTCCTGGGTCAGTGGCTTTACCAACTCAGCACTTCATTCTTCCTTTACCTTCTGGGTCCCCCTCTGTGGACATCGCCAAGTGGACCATTTCTTCTGTGAAGTTCCAGCACTGCTGCGATTATCGTGTGTTGATACCCGTGCTAATGAGCTGACCCTCCTGATCACGAGCTCCATTTTTGTTCTCATACCACTCATCCTCATTCTCAGTTCTTATGGCGCCATTGCCTGGGCTGTGCTGAGGATGCAGTCATCAGCTGGACTTCAGAGAGTCTTTGGGACATGTGGAGCCCATCTTATGGTTGTGTCCCTCTTTTTCATTCCAGCCATGTGCATATATCTGCAGCCACCATCAGAAAGTTCTCAAGATCAAGGCAAGTTCATTGCCCTCTTTTATACTGTTGTCACACCTAGCCTCAACCCTCTAATCTACACTCTCAGAAACAAAGATGTACGAGAAGCAGCAAGGAGACAAGTGGGTCTAGATTGGGAGATATGAGAGAGAGATCACAATTTTTGTGCTGCAACTTTCGTTCAGAGTCTGATCCATCTTGGAGGGTGTTTCCCTGCTTCTTTGATACTTATTTTAGTCTAAAACCCAGCCTTAAACTTGGGTTGTTTTTATTGGCTAATTCTGAAATATTATCTAGAGATAAATTTTTGATTTGTAACACTTCATTTTTAATAATTCCATATTTAGTGTCCATAGAAATTAGAAACTGTTTTTTTTTTAACTTTATTCATTTGGAGAGAGACAGAAATCACAAGAGGGGGAGGGAGAGAGAGAATCCCTAGCAGGCTTCACAGAGCACAGAGCCTGATGTGGGGGTGGAACTCATGAAACCATGAGATCATAACCTGAGCTAAAATCAAGAGTTGAATGCTTAACCAACTGAGCCACCCAGTCACATCCTAGGGGCTGTGTTTTAAAAATAATATGCTAAGGTGTGCCTGGATCACTCATGTTGATTAAATGTTGGAATCTTGACTTTGGCTCAGGTCATAATCTCATGGTTTGTGAATTCAAGCCCCGCATCTGGGTCTGTGCCAACAGCATGGAGCCTGCTTAGGATTCTTTCTCCCTGTCTGTCCTCCACTGGCTCTTTCTTTCTCCATAAATAAATAAATGAAAACTTCTAAAATAAATAAAACAAAAATAATATGCTAAATTATGGACTGAGCATTAGTATTTACAAAAAGATGGGGGCACTATTGCAAAGACATAGATGAATGGAGTTTTTGGTCATTGACAGGCATTCAATTTAGTTAAATGGTAAAATGATGTATGACACTTCTTTGGTTTAAGCATACTTTTTTCAAGATACTATATTATATGAGTGTTTTATTCTATGGGTCTATATGCTTGTCACATTGAACAGCATAAAGAAATATCTGTTCAAAATGGTTCATTTGTTCACCCATCCAATTATGCATCTACTCATTCATTTATTCATTTACTTCAATACCTAAATATCTTCTAGATGTCAGATTTTGCTAAAATAGGTGAATAAAACTCTTTTTGCCTGAGTTGAACTCATTTTCTGGTGGGGGAAATAACAATGTAAGGTAAAAAATGAAGTATCTTGATTTGAATTAATGTGTCACTGGGAACAGTGCTAATAATTTATGGTAGCTTTTTAAATTTAAAACAAGGGACACCTGGGGGGCTCAGTTGGTTAAGTGTCCAACTCTGGCACAGGTCATGAACTCACAATTTATGAGTTTGAGCCCGACATTGGACTCTCTGCTCTCAGTTCAGAGCCAACTTTGGATCCTTGGTCTCTCTATTTCTCCCCCTCCCCCACTGTCTCTGTTAAAAATATTAAAATAAATAAATAAATAAATAAATAAATAAATAAATAAATAAATAAAATTTAAAACAAAGAGTTTGGCCATGAATCTTGAACAATAAACGCCTATTCTTAATTCCTGTAGGAGGATGATACTATTCAAGAAAACCAAACAAAACAGAATATGTGTTTAATTTGTTTTAATTGGGCTTTATTAATGACATACTGAAGGTACATCAAAACTTTTCTTTTTAAACATCATTATTCCTTGTTGACTAGAATTATTTTTTAATGTTAAAAAGAAACTTGGCCAATATCCTTTAATTTATCACTCTTAATGGTAGATAATAATACTGATGAGTCATGAGTGGGAGACACTCTTAAGTAATACAGTACCAGTAGACTTCTCTTCATTTTCTACTTGTAAAGACACTTGAAAATGTATACCTTTGTTAGAATAACTTTTAAAATTGTGATTTATAGACTGCCAGCTAATGGGAATTCATAAATGGAACAACTAGGTGAAGTAATATTAGAACATTTAATATCTGAAGCAGATAGAACTAGGCTCTGAAAAAATAATATGATTCAACCAAGGGATGTCTTAATTATCTGAACAAATTATTGATTAAAAGAATTGATTGGTGCATGCTAATTTTGCTTTTAAAACTTAATTTAATATGAATATTTGTCATTAGCATGGATACTACAAAAATAAACATACATATTTTTCAATTACTTAGTATTAATATATGATACTTTTCTTGTAATGACTTGATGTATTACATATATCACTCCCCCACCATCACTTGAAATAAACTTACTTTGCATATTCTATTTCATATTGGAAGACATGTTCAGTTGAAGTAAGTCAGCTTATATACAGGGACAGTGGGGACAATTTATTTTAAGGTGGTCTCTTAGATACTCATCAGTCAGAGAAAGGCAAACATCATAGGATTTCACTCATATGTGGAATTTAAGAAACAAAACAGATGAACATTGGTGAAGGGAAGGAAAAATAAGATAAAAGCAGAAAGGGAGGCAAACCATAAGAGACTCTTAAATACAGAGAACAAACTGAGGGTTGCTGGAGGAAGGTGGGTGGGGTATGGGCTAAGTGGGTGATGGGCATTAAGGAGTTCACTTGTTTGGATGAGCACTGGGTGTTATAGGTAGGGGATGAGTCACTAAACTTTATTCCTGAAATTATTATTATACTAAATGTTAACTACCTTGCATTTAAATAAATAAATTTCAAAAGAAGAAAAAAAGAAACTCATTACTTTTATAGCTATAATTCAGATGTTAAAGTTGTAGTTTATCACCTCTTTTAAGATCTAGATGTAATTGATCTAGATCTTATTAAGTGAATTATAAAACTAAGAAAATAAAGTGCAGGATCTCCCCTAAGTTCCTGAATGCATTACCATTACGTGGTCTTCTGTGCTTGGACCCTTTCTGTGTATTTTGTTTTCTTCTTCCATCCTCTTTTTAATCTCTTACTAGACATGAACACTGATAGAAGGTAGAATCCCATGAACCCATCCACAACAAGGCTCATGCATGTAACAGAATTTTTATTAAATAATAATTTTAATATTAAGTCATGTGATGGGATCTCTTCACTTATCACACAAACTTTATAAAATATGAAAACATGGACTCCTCCTGCCTCCCTGGAAATATTACCATTTGGAATACCTCATGTAGCGCTCCAGCCTTTCTTTTATTAAAAAAATGTTTAGTTACTTATTTTCAAAGACAGCATGAAAAGGGCATAGACAGAGAGAAAGACAGAGAGAGATAGAATTGCAAGCAGCTCCACAGTGTCAGTGCAGAGCCTGAGGTGAATTCATGAAACCACGAGATCATGACCTGAGCTAAAACAAGGAGTTGGACGCTCAGCTCACTGAGCCACCCAGGCTCCCCCACTCTGGCCTTTCAACAGATAAATGGCTGTCTTTTTCAGGTCTGTTGAAGTATAACTTACATACAATAAAATCCATCCATTTAAATGTACAGTTCAATGAGTTTTGACAAACGTATAATTATGTAAATATCACACAATGAAGACACAGAACGTTTCCATGACTCCCGAAAGAACACTGTGCTCTTTTGCAATTAATTCTCTTCATCCATCTACAGCCTTAAGCAGCGATCAGTTTTCTTTCACTATAGTTTTGATTTTTTTTTTTAGAATGTCATATAAATGTAATGATACAGTGTGTAATCTTTGAGTTTGGCTTCTTTCACTTGGCATGATGTCTTTGAAATTTATGCATGTGTCAGTAGCTCCTTCCTTTTAAGTGATGGCTAGAATTCCATTGTATGAATAATGCACATTATATCCATTTATCTGATAATAGTCTTTTGGGAGTACTTTTTGGCTAATATGAGTAATACTATTATGAAAACTAGTAGACAAGTGTTTGTGTGGGCACGTAATTTTCATTTAACGTGGGTAAGTGCATAGTAGAATTGATGGATCGTGTCCTTAGTATACGTTCACATTTATTAGAAACTGTCAGAATGTTTTCACAGTGTCTGTACCATGATCACTGCAAAGAGTAGTATATGTGAGTTCCGACTGCCCACATCCTGTGTAACACTTCGTATTGTCAATCTTTATTCTTTTAGCTTTTCTAGTAGGTTTATAGTTGTATCTCATTGTGTTTTTGTTTTTGTTTTTGTTTTTTTAAATTAAAGCATAATGAACATACAATATTATATTAGTTTCAGGTGTACATCATAATGATTCAACAATTCTATACATTATTCAATGCTCATTAAGATGTGTAGTCATCATCTGTCACCAAACAATGTTATTACAATCTTATTGACCATATTTCTTATGCTGTACTTTTTATATCCATGGCTTATTTATTTTATAACTGGAAGTTTGTGCCTCTTAATCTTTTTTTATCTATTTCATCCATCCCCACCTACCTCCCCCCTGACAACAACTAGTTTGTCCTCTGTATTTAAGAGTGTGTTTGTACGGTTTCTCTCTTTCTTCTTTAGTTTGTTCATTTGTTTTGTCTCTTAGTATCTACATGTGAGTGAAATTGAATGGTATTTGTCTTTGTCTGACTTATTTCAGTTAGCATAATACTCTCTAGGTCCATCCACGTTATCATAAATGACAGTTTCATTCTTTCTTTTAATGGTATTTTCATTCTTTTTCATGGCTGAGCAATTTCCCGTAACTATACGTGGCATATCTATATCTATATCATCTACATCTATATCTAATCTATATCTATCTATATCTATATCTATATCTATATCTATATCTATATCTATATCTATATCTATATCTAATCTATATCTATATCTATCTATATATCTATATCTACATCATCTATATCTATATATCTAATCTATCTATACCATCTAAATCTATCATCTATCTATCTATATCTAATCTTTCTATACCAAACACATCATACATCTATTGATGGATACTTTAGTTGCTTTCTTACTTTGGCTACTGTAAATAATGCTGCTGTAAACACAGGGTTATGTATATATCTTTTTGATTTAGTGTTTTTATTTTCTTTGGGTGAATACCCAGTGGAATTACTGGATCATGTGGTAAGTCTATTTTTTAAGGAAACTCCATAGGGTTTTCCACAGTGGCTGTGCCAGTTTGCATTCTGACCTACAGTGCACGAGGTTCCTTTCTTTTGTGTTTTTATTTGCATTTCCTTGAGGACTGGGGATGTTCACTAACCTTTTTTGTACTTGATATATCTTATTTTGTGAAGTTTTAATTAAAATATTTTACCCTTTTGTATGGGGTCATTCACCTTCTTTATTGAGTTTTTAAATGATATATATTCTTGACTCAAGTCCTTTGTCAGATGTTTTGTAAGTATATTCTTCTAGGCTATGGTATGACTTTTATAATCGTGTGTTTCAAAGGGTAAGTTTCTAACCTTAGTGAAATACAATGTGTTATTTCTACAAAGAAGCCTGTTGGCATTTTGATCTGGATTGCATTGCATTTATAGACCAATTTGGGAACAATTGACATCTTGGCAATATTAGATCTTCTGATTCGTGAACAAGGCTTATATCTCCAATTATTTACATCTTAATTTCTCTCAGAATCATTTGAATTTTGTATTGTAAAGATCTTGCACAAATCTTGCAAATTCATCCCTGTTTTTGGATGCCAATGTATCCAAATATCATTGTGAATGGCATGGAAATAAAATTGAGTATCTCATTTTGTTTAATATTTTTATTTTTTTTTCTTTCAAGATTTTATTTAAATTCAAGTTAGTTTACATAGAGTGTAGTATTGGTTTCAAAGGTAGAATTTAGTGATTAATCACTTACATATAACACCCAGTGCTCATCACAACAGGTACCCTCCCTAATGCCCATCATCCATTTAGCCCATTCCCACTTCCCCTCACCTCCAGCAACCCTCAGTATGTTTGCTACAGTTAAGAATCCTTTAATGTTTGCCTCCCTTTCTGTTTTTATGTTATTTTATTTTTATCCCTCACCATATGATAATCGTTTTGTTTCTTATATTTCGCATATGGGTAACATCATATATTATTGGTCTTATTTGACTGACTTATTTTGCTTAGTATAATACACAGTAGTGTATTATGTCATTGCAAATGGCAAGATTTCATTCTTTTTAATGGCCGAGTGATATTCCCTTGTATATATATACACCAGTTCTTTATCCATTCATCACTCAGTGCACATTTGGGGTCTTTTCAAAATTTGGCTATTGTTGGGGTGCCTGGGTGGCTCAGTCAGTTAAGCGTCTAACTTTAGCTCAGGCCATGATCTCACAGTCTGTTAGTTTGAGTCCCACATTGGGCTCTGTGCTGACAGCTCAGAGCCTTGAACCTGCTTCAGATTCTAT
Source organism: Panthera tigris (assembly GCF_018350195.1). NCBI lineage: Eukaryota > Metazoa > Chordata > Mammalia > Carnivora > Felidae > Panthera > Panthera tigris. The sequence continues at coordinate 1,015,398 of NC_056664.1, read as the reverse complement.
GTCTCCCTCTCTCTGCTTCTCCCCTACTCATGCTCTGTCTCTCTCTCAAAAATAAATAAATATTAAAAATTTTTAATAAAAAAATGTTGGCTATTGTTGACATAGTTCTACTATAAATGTTGGGGTGCATGTGCCCCTTCAAATCTGTATTTCTGTATCTTTGGATAAATACTTAGTTTTGCAATGGCTGGGTCATAGGGTAGTTCTATCTTTAACTTTCTGAGGAATCTCTATACTGTTTTCCAGAATGGCTGCATCAGTTTGCATTACCACCAACAGTGTAAGAGGGTTTCCCTTTTCTCTACATCCTTGCCAACATCTGTTGTTTACTGAATTGTTAATTTTAGTCATTCTGAAAGGTGTGAGGTGCTATCTCATTGTGGATTTTATTTGTATTTCCCTGATGATGAGTGATGTTGAGAAGTTTTTCATGTGTTTGTTGGCCATTTGGATGTCTTCTTTGAAAAATTGTCCAATCATGTCTTCTGCCTATTTCTTAACTAGGTTGTTTGTTTTTTAGGTGTTGAGTTTGAGATTCTTTATATTTGGATATTTGGATATTTGGATATTTGGATAGCCCTTCATCCTATGTCATTTGCGAACATCTTCTCCCATTCCTTTGGTTGCCTTTTAGTTTTGCTGATTGTTTCCTTTACTGTGAAGATTTTTGTCTTGATGAGGTTTCGATAGTTCATTTTTGCTTTTGTTTTTTCTAACACGTCTAATAAGACGTTGCTATGGCCAAGGTCAAAGATGTTACTGCCTGAGTTCTTCTCTTAAATGTTGGTGGTTTTCAGTCTCACATTTAGGTCTTTCCTCCACTTTGAATTTATTTTTGTGTATGGTGTAAGAAAGCGGTTCAGGTACATTCTTCTGCATGTTGCTGTCCAGATTTATCAACACCACTTGTTGAAGAGACTGTCTTTTTTCCACTGAGTACTGTTTCCTGTTTTGTCAAAGATTAGTTTACCATATAGTTATGGATCCACTTCTAGGTTCTCTATTCTGTTCCATTGATCAATGTGTTGTTTTTTTTTTTGTTTTGTTTTGTTTTGGTGTCAGTACCATACTGCCTTAATGACTACAGCTTTATAATACAGCTTGAAGTCCAGAATTGTGATGCCTCCCACTTTGCTTTTCTTTTTCAACATTACTTTGGCTATTCTGGGTGTTTTGTGGTTCGATACACATTTTAAATTAGATTGTTCTCACTCTGTAAAGAATATTGGTGTTACTTTGATAAGGATTGCATTGAATGTGTAGATTGCTTTGGGTAATATAGACATATAACATATCTGTGATATCTTTGGTTAGGTTTATTCCTAGGGATTTTATGATTTTTGGTGCAATTCTAAATGTGATTTATTCCTTGATTTCTCTTTCTGCTGCTTCATTATTGGTATACAGAAATGAAACTGATTTCTGTATGTTGATTTTATATCCTGTGATTTTGCTGAATTCATGTATCATTTCTAGCATTGTTTTGGTAGAGTCTTTCAGGTTTTCCACGTAGAATATCATGTCATCTGCAAAGAGAAAGTTTGACTCCCTCCTCGACTATTTGGATGCCTTTTATTTCTTTGTGTTGTCTAATTGCTGAGGTGAAGACTTCCAGTAGTATGTTGAACAACAGTGGTTAGAATGGACATCCCTGTCATGTTCTTGACCTTAGGAGAAAAGCTCTCAGTTTCCCCCCACTGAGGATGATATTAGCTGTGGGTGTTTCATATATGGCTTTTATGATGTTCAGGCACGTTCCTTATATCCCTACTTACTTAGTGTTTTTAACAAGAAAGGATGTTCTACTTTGTCAAATGCTTTTTATGCATCTATTGAGAGCATCATATGGATTTTATCCTTTCTTTTATTAATGTGGCATTTTACCTTTATTGATTTGCAGATATTGTACCTCCCCTGCACCCCAGAATAAATCCCACTTGATCATGGTAAATAATTCTTTTAATGTACATTTGATGTACTTTAATGTAAGGTTCTTTTATGTAGATTTTCTAGAATCTTGTTTAAAATTTTTGCTTTGATGATCATTAGGGATATTGGTATATATTTCTGGTTTTTAGTAGGGTCTTTGTTTTGGGAATCAAGGTACTGCTGGCCTCATAGAATGAGTTTTGAAGTTTTCCTTACATTTCTTTTTTTTAACAGTTTCTGAAGAATAAGCAGTAACTCTTGTTTAAAGGTTTGGTAGAATTCCCTGGGAAGCCATCTGGCCCTGGACTTTTGTTTTTGGGAGATTTTGTTTAGTGATTCAATGTCTTTGATGGTTATGAGTGTTCAAATTTTCTGTCTTCCTCTTCCAGTTTTGTAGTGTTTATGTTCTAGGAATTTATCTATTTATTCCATATTGCCCACTTTTTTGGCGTGTAACTGCTTATAATATTCCTGTTGTTTGTATTTGTGGTGTTGGTTGTTATTTCTCCTCTTTTATATGGGATTTTATTTAGGTCTTTCTTTTTTCTTTTTGATAAGGCTGGGGTTTGTAAATTATTTTAAGTCTTTTAACAAACTAGTTCCTCATTTATTGATCTGTTCCACTGTTTTTTTCTTAAAGTTGCATATCACTTATTTCTGTTCTAATCTCTACTATTTCCATTTCTGCTGGTTTTGGGCTTTATTTGCTGTTATTTTTCCAGATCCTGTAGGTGTGAGGTTAGGTTGTGTATTTGAGACATTTCTTCCTTCTTTAGGAAAGCCTGGATTGGTATATATTTCCCTCTTATGACCACCTTTGCTGCATCCCAAAGGTTTTGGACTGTTGTGTTTTTATATTCATTTGCTTCCATGTATGTTTAAATTTCTGGTTAACCCATTCAGTCTTTAATAGAATGTTCTTTAAACTCTATGTTTTTGTGGTTCACTTCAAATTTCATAGCATTGTGATCTGAAAATAAGCATGGTATGATTTGAATCTTTTTGTGTGTGTTGATGGCTGACTGTGACTCAGTATGTGATCTATTCTGGAGAATGTTCCATGGGCACTAGACAAGAATGTGTATTCTTCTGCTTTAGGATGAAATGTTCTGAATATATCTGTTAAGTCCATCTGGTCCAGGGTGTCATTCAGAGCCATTGTTTCCTTGTTGATTTTCTCCTTCAGTTATCTGTCCATTGTTGTAACTGGGGTGTTAAAGTTCCCTACTATTATAGTATTATTATCAATGAATTTCTTTAAGCATGTTATTAATTGATTTATATGTTTTCCTGCTCTCAAGTTAGGCACATAAATATTTACAATTTTTAGATATTCTTGTAGAATAGACCCATTAATTATCATAGAGTTCACTTGTTCATCTCTTAATACAGTCTTTGATTGTCTGATATAAGCATGACTACTCCAACTTTCTTTTGGTGTCCATTAGCATGATAAATTGTTCTCTAACCCCTCACTTTCGATGTCGAGGTATCTTTGAATATAACATGAATCTCTTAGAAACAGCATATGAATCAGTCTTTTTTTAAAAAAAATCCATGGTGATACCCTATGTCTTTAGATTGGAGCATTGAGTCCATTTACATTTAGTGTAATTATTGATATGAATTTAGTGCCATTGTATTACCAGTAAAGTAGCTCTTCCTGTAGATTGTCTGTTCCTTTCTATATTGTTGCTCTAGGTCTCTGTTTCCTGCTCAAAGATTCCCCTTAAATAATCCTTGCAGATATGGTTTAGAGTTCATGAACTCCTTTAGTTTTTCTTGTCTTGGAAACTCTATCTCTCCATCTCTTCTGAGTGACAGCTTTGCTAGATAAAGAATTTTTGGTGGCATATTTTTTTTCCTGTTTAGCATGTTGAATATACCGTGCCACTCACTTCCGGTGTGCCAAGTTTCTGTGGACAGGTCTGCTACTAACCTTATGTCTCCACCCTTGTAGGTTAAGGACCTTTTGTCCCTAGCTGCTTCCAGAATTCTCTGTTTATATTTGCATTTATCAAATTTCACTATGAAATATCTTGATGTTGATCTGTTTTTGTTTTTTTTTATTTTGAGGGGAGTTCTCTGTGCCTCTTGAACTTGAATGTTTGTTTCCTTCCCCATATTAGGGATGTTCTCAGCTATAATTTGTTCAGATAAGACTTCTGCCCCTTTTTCCTGCTCTTCTTATTCTGGGACTGCTATGATATGGATATAATTGTGTTTCATGAAATCATTGAATTTTCTAAGTCTATATTTGTGTTTAATAGTTCTTTTCCCTCTTATATTTCAGCTTTAGTATTTTCCATAACGTTATCTTCTGTCATCTATTTGTTCCTGTACTTCTTCCATCCTCATTGTGATTACATCCCATCAGTTTTGCATCTCTGTTATAGCTTTTTGGGGAGCCTATTTTTCAGGTGTTTTATCTCTGCAGCAATGGCTTCTCTGGTGTCTTCTATGCCTTTTGCAGTCCCAGCTAGTGTTCTTATTACTATTGTTCTAAATTCTTGTTCAGATATATTGCATATATCTGTTTTGAGCAAATCCCTGGCTGTGGTTTCTTTTTTATCTCTTTTTTGGGGAGAATTACCCTGTCTTGTCATTTTGTCTAGATTTCTGTCTTTTGCATGTTATGAAAGATTGTTATGTTTCCTGCACCTGAGAGTAATGCTATATTAAGAAGGGGTCATACAGTGTTCAGAGCCTGGCACTTCAGGAAGTGTTTCTGGTGTATGTTGTGTGCACTCTTCTATTGTGATTGCCTGCTCTTTCCCCCAGGTCAGTTCTATGCAGGTTTCCTCCTTGCTTGCAGTGGGGAGTGTGTGGGTCTTCAATTAGTTATGCTTTGATTTGTTTGTTAAAATAAGCCTAGTTTTAAAAAGTCCTTTTCAAAAAAAAAAAAAGAGAGAGAGAGAGAGAAAGGGAGAAAGAACAAAAAAAAATCCCACACTGACAAAAAACTAAACTTGATTCTGAATGAAAAGAAAGAATAAAATAGAAAAGAAATAAAAGAAAAGAAGAAAAAAGGAAAGACTAGTCCTATTTACACCAGAACTGAAGCTGACAATTTGGAACACTGCATGATCTGTAGACTTGGTGCATGTGGAGATGGGGGGCTTGTGTTGGTCCTCTGGAGGTAGAGGCCCACTGTGCTGACTCACAGTCAGGTCTTCCCTAGTAAAGATGCTCTTTCAAGGCACAGTGGGATGCTGTATGTTGGAAGTGTCTCCAGCCTCAACTGAAGGTACTGTGTTGCTCACTTAATCCTGGCTGTTCTGTTGTGTGAGGGGAAGATGGTGTCACCCTGCTCTCTTGTTCCTGGGAGGGGAGCTTGCACCCACTGATGTTCAGGGAATCCTCACAGACCAGTGAACTATCTCCCCTCTGTGTCTCAGGCTTCCATAAGATCCCTGCCCTCAACCTTTCTCTGCCTAGAATATCAACATGCTTAGCACCATAGCTGTTCTGTGTTTTATTGCTGATATTCAAACCTCCAAATTATAAAGGACCTAGCAAGTCACAGGCCTGCTCCATTACTCCAGAGGAGAGGCTTGCATTGCTGTTCCTGGTGCTTCCTGTCCCTGAAAAGCAGTCACAGGGCCATGCAGGGGCCTGGAGTTTATGGTGAAGCACAGCAAAAAGTTGTAACGAGGTTATATGCTTTCTGCATGTGCTTCTGTCTCCTGCTGTTGAACAACTGCTCAGAGGTGCCATAGAGGTTTTTTTGTTGTTGCAGAGGCAATATAACCTCTTCCAAATGCATAGCAGGAAGCAGAACCATTCTTTCCCAGTGCAACCCAGGGGATCCACACACCATGCTGTCCACTGTCCACCTCCAGGCCTCTACCCTCCTCCCCAGGAGCACAGCTGCTCACCCAGAATGACTGGCGAATGGTGCAGACCTCAAAAATCTTCCAAATTCAGCTCCACTATTTGCAAAAACTTGCCATAGTCAGTTTCTCTCAAGTCCCCAATCAATGGTTTTGGGGGAGTGCTTTTCTTGCAGGAACCTAAGACATTGCTCTCTCTCCCCCTCTTTCCTTCTCCTCTTCGAGAAAAGGGCTCCCTCCCTTCCATGGCACCACAGCTTTTTTCTCCCCCAACTCTGCACTTTGCACTATACCTGCCTCATTTTCTCCCTCTAGTTATGCAGATTGTTCTCTTAATCTTTTCATCAATTTCCTAGTTTTAAAAATGATTTGATGTTGATCTGTCTGTGTTGGAGAGATGAGGCAAGCCCAGGATCCCCCTACAGCTCCACCATTTTAACTCCTTCTCCAGAATTGAGTTTTTTTTTATTTGACATTGTATCCTATGACTGTGATAAATTCAAATATTATTTTTGGTAGCTTTTACATAGACCACTTAGTATGTTTTAAGTACATGATCATGTCATCCACAAATAGAGACTTTTATTTCCACCTCTCCAATTGCTATGCCTATTCCTTTATCTTTCCGTGTCACCACCTATGAACTCTAGGTTACTAACAAGTGGAAGAACTGGGAGTAGAAATTCTTGCCTTGTTTCAATCTTTTTAAATGAAATTTATTGTCAAACTGGTTTCCATACAACACCCAGTGCTCATCCCAACAAGTACCCTCCTCAATGCCCATCACCCACTTTTCCCTCTCTCCCACCCCCCCATCAACCCTCAGTTTATTCTCATTTTTAAGAGTCTCTTATGGTTTGGCTCCCTCCATCTCTAACTTTTTTTTCCCCTTCCCCTCCCCCATGGTCTTCTGTTAAGTTTCTCAGGATCCACATATGAGTGAAAACATATAGTATCTGTCTTTCTCTGCCTGACTTATTTCACTTAGCATACACTCTCCCATTCCATCCACACATTGCTACAAAAGGCTAGATTTCATTCTTTCTCATTGCCACATAGTATTTCATTGTATATATAAACCACAACTTCTTTATCCATTCATCAGTTGAAGGACATTTAGGCTCTTCCCATAATTTGGCTATTGTTGAAAGTGCTGCCTTGTTTGAAATCTTAAGGGGAAAGTATTTACTCTTTTACCAATAATGATGTTATTAGCTGTGTTTTATTGATGTCCTCTATCAGGTTCAGAAAACTTCTTTCTGTTCTTGATTTGCTGAGAGTGTTTACCATGAAAGTGTGAGATTTTTTTTTCCACTGATTTTTCTGTATTTCCTGATGTGGTCTTGTGTTTTTTTTCTTCATTATTATATCAAATGGTGAATTTCACAATTGATTTTGACATATTAAGCTAACTTTGTCTCCTGGGAAAAAATCCAAGTTGATCTGGCCTGCCAGGTTTCTGTGGATAGGTCTGCTGCAAACTTGATCTGTCTTCCCTTGTAGGTTAAGGACTTTTTTTCCCTTGATGCTTTCATGATCCTTTCCTTGCCTGAGTATTTTGTGTTTTTGACTATGATATGCCTTGTTGATGGTCATTTTTTGTTGAATCTAATGGGAGTCCTCTTGCTTCCTGGATTTTGATGTCTGTGTCTTCCCCCAGGTTAGGAAAGTTTTCTGCTATGATTTGCTCACATAACCCTTCTACCCCTTTTTCTCTCTTCATCATCATCTGGGACCCCTATGATTCTGATGTTGTTTCTTTTTAGTGAATCACTGATTTATCTAATTCTTAAATTGTGCTCTTTTGCCTTAGTCTCCCTCTTTTTTTTCTGCTTCCTTATTCTCCATAAGTTTGTCCTCTATATCACTGATTCCCTCTGTCTCATCCATCCTTGCCACCGTGGCATCCATTTGAGATGCAGCTCAGTTATAGCATTTTTCATTTCATCCTGACTAGCTTTTACTTCTTTTATCTCCACAGAAAAGGATTCTAATCTATTATTGACTCCAGCCAGTATTCTTATTATAGTGAGTCTAAATTCTGGTTCAACATCTTGCTTGTATCTGTGTTGGTTAAGCCCCTGGCTATTGTTCCTTCCTCCACTTACTTTTGGGGTGAATTATTTTGTTTCATCATTCAAGGGAGAAAAGGAATTAATGAGGTAAAATTTTTTAATTAAAAAATTAAAAATTAAAAACAACACACACACACACACACACACATACACACACACAAATCATATAAATGATGCTGGATCCTACATGTATTTTGGTCTGGCTGTTGAAAGAGGCTTGATTAGAGAAAAAAAAGGGGGGGGGAATCATTTGAAAATTTGAAAAAATGAATACACTGAAATAGTATAGAATGAAATGATGGAAGTGAAATAGAATTTGAAAAAAATTACAAAAAAGTCTAAAATATAGTAGAAAAAATTAAAGAAAAATATATTTTTTTAAATATATAATATTTTATTTTATTTATTTTTTTTTGTGCATCTTTTTATTTTTTTTATTTATTTATTTATTTTTTTTTATTTTTTTATTTTTTAATATATGAAATTTACTGTCAAATTGGTTTCCATACAACACCCAGTGCTCATCCCAAAAGGTGCCCTCCTCAATACCCATCACCCACCCTGCCCTCCCTCCCACCCTGCCCTCCCTCCCACCCCCCATCAACCCTCAGTTTGTTCTCAGTTTTTAACAGTCTCTAATGCTTTGGCTCTCTCCCACTCTAACCTCTTTTTTTTTTTTTTTCCTTCCCCTCCCCCATGGGTTTCTGTTATGTTTCTCAGGATCCACATAAGAGTGAAACCATATGGTATCTGTCTTTCTCTGTATGGCTTATTTCACTTAGCATCACACTCTCCAGTTCCATCCATGTTGCTACAAAAGGCCATATTTCATTTTTTCTCATTGCCACGTAGTATTCCATTGTGTATATAAACCACAATTTCTTTATCCATTCATCAGTTGATGGACATTTAGGCTCTTTCCATAATTTGGCTATTGTTGAGAGTGCTGCTATAAACATTGGGGTACAGGTGCCCCTATGCATCAGTACTCCTGTATCCCTTGGATAAATTCCTAGCAGTGCTATTGCTGGGTCATAGGGTAGGTCTATTTTTAATTTTCTGAGGAACCTCCATACTGTTTTCCAGAGCGGCTGCACCAATTTGCATTCCCACCAACAGTGCAAGAGGGTTCCTGTTTCTCCACATCCTCTCCAGCATCTATAGTCTCCTGATTTGTTCATTTTGGCCACTCTGACTGGCGTGAGGTGGTATCTGAGTGTGGTTTTGATTTGTATTTCCCTGATAAGGAGCGACGTTGAACATCTTTTCATGTGCCTGTTGGCCATCCGGATGTCTTCTTTAGAGAAGTGTCTATTCATGTTTTCTGCCCATTTCTTCACTGGGTTATTTGTTTTTCGGGTGTGGAGTTTGATGAGCTCTTTATAGATTTTGGATACTAGCCCTTTGTCCGATGTGTCATTTGCAAATATCTTTTCCCATTCCGTTGGTTGCCTTTTAGTTTTGTTGGTTGTTTCCTTTGCTGTGCAGAAGCTTTTTATCTTCATAAGGTCCCAGTAATTCACTTTTGCTTTTAATTCCCTTGCCTTTGGGGATGTGCCGAGTAAGATATTGCTACGGCTGAGGTCAGAGAGGTCTTTTCCTGCTTTCTCCTCTAAGGTTTTGATGGTTTCCTGTCTCACATTCAGGTCCTTTATCCATTTTGAGTTTATTTTTGTGAATGGTGTGAGAAAGTGGTCTAGTTTCAACCTTCTGCATGTTGCTGTCCAGTTCTCCCAGCACCATTTGTTAAAGAGACTGTCTTTTTTCCATTGGATGTTCTTTCCTGCTTTGTCAAAGATGAGTTGGCCATACGTTTGTGGGTCTAGTTCTGGGGTTTCTATTCTATTCCATTGGTCTATGTGTCTGTTTTTATGCCAATACCATGCTGTCTTGATGATGACAGCTTTGTAGTAGAGGCTAAAGTCTGGGATTGTGATGCCTCCTGCTTTGGTCTTCTTCTTCAAAATTACTTTGGCTATTCGGGGCCTTTTGTGGTTCCATATGAATTTTAGGATTGCTTGTTCTAGTTTCGAGAAGAATGCTGGCGCAATTTTGATTGGGATTGCATTGAATGTGTAGATAGCTTTGGGTAGTATTGACATTTTGACAATATTTATTCTTCCAATCCATGAGCAAGGAAAAATATTTTTAATAAAAATTGAAAATAAAAATAAATTTTTCTCTTTCTGTATACAAGAAAAATGAAAAAAGTGAAAAAGAGGAAAAAGAAAAAGAAATAGAAATAGAACAGATGGACCAGTGAACAGACTGAAATACAACTGAAATTACTTCGTTTTCCCCTAGAAGTCTAACTATGAAGTACTTTATAGTTTGTAAACTAAGTAGGCAGACAGATTTGTGTTCCTGAAGAGTGAGGTTGGCCCAGTTGAGTGGGGCTTAGTGTAACGGCTCTGTTCTCCCGTAGATAGTGCTGCTTAGCTTACTCAGGTGGATTGTTGTGGTGCCTACGAGCATCTATGCACATGTGTGGGAGAGGCGACAATGGCGTCACCCAGCTACCCAGTCTCTAGTATTGGAACTCTGTTCTCCAAGATCAGCAATCGCACATCCGTCCTTTGTCTTCAGCCTGTGTACACTCCCTATTTTTTCACTGTCCGTGACCAAGCCCCAGGCAGCACCTCCCTCCTGAGTTTTATCTCAGATGCCGCTGTTTTTTCCAACCCCTTATTTCTGAGGGACTGTGGCTTTGACTCGTTCTGCCCCTCTGTGGGAGGGTCTCACTGAGCAATGGACAGGTGCTCACTGCACCCAGGAATGTTCACAGAACCAAGCTGCTGCTGATGCCCAGAGACTGCCTCTGGGTGCCAGCCCACCTCAGAAAAGGTTTACATGATGTGTAGCAGCAGTGTTTCAAGGATTATGGAAAATCACAATGCACATCTGGAACAAGGCTTCACCCTTAACATTCTTGTTCCAGCAACAGCGAATGTAGTTGTTCTCTGAGGTCTGCTGGGACCTTTGCCTGTAGGTGGCCACACAGCCTCTACCAGATGTCCTAACAGCAGGGAACCACCTCTCCCAGTGTGGCCTGAAGACCCCCAGACTTCGCTCTGCTCCTGGAGATTCACCCTGCTTCATACCTGCTCACTGCCAGGTATCGAGCTGTGGAGATTCAGACTCTGTGCTCCTTCTGTTTATAGAGTCATAATGGAATTTAAACCCTCTCCTTTCTCCTTTCTCCCTTTTTAGTTCAGTCCCTGAAGCTATTTCCACTTTTCCACTATCCCTCCAGCTGCTTGTGGGGGGGGGGTTGATTTTCCCATACTCTCCCCCCTGTCTGCGTCCTTTCTGTGCAAGCAAAAACAGCTCCCTGCCCTCTATGGCTTCTCTCTTCCCCAGTTCGTCTCTCTGCACTATGCACTGGCTGAGTTCTGTGGTTCAGGTTGTGCAGATTGTGTTAATCCTCAAATCATAATTCAGCTATTGTTGAAAGTGCTGCTATAAAGAAGGGGGTACAAGTGCCCCTATGCATCAGCACTCCTATATCCTTTGGGTAAATTCCTAGCAGTGCTATTGCTGGGTCATAGGGTAGATCTATTTTTAATTTTTTGAGGAACCTCCACACTGTTTTCCAGAGTGGCTGTACCAGTTTTCATTCCCACCAACAGTTCTTTTTTATCCACATTCTTGCCAACACTCGTCTCTTGTGTTCATTTTAGCCATTCTGAAAGGTGTGAGGTGATATCTCAATGTAGTTTGGATTTCATTTTCTTGATGATGAGTGATGTTGAGCATCTCTTCATGTGTCTGTCACTCATCTGTATTTCTTCTTTGGAGAAATGTCTGTTCATGACTTCTGCTCATTTCCTAATTAGATTATTTGTTTTTTGGGGTATTGAGTTCTATAAGTTCTTTATTTATTTTGGATAATAACCCTTTATCAGATATATCATATGCAAATATCTTCTCCCATTCTGTAGGTTGCCTTTTAGTTTTAGTTGTTTATTTCACTGTGCAGAAGATTTTTATTTTGATGTAGTCCCAAAGTTTAATTTTGCTTTTATTTCTCTTACCTCAGGAGGCATGTCTAGAAAAATATGGATACTGCTGATGTCAGAAAAATTACTTCCTGTGCTCTCTTCTAGGACTTTTATGGATTCATGTCCCACATTTAGGTCTGTCATTCGTTTTGAGTTTATTTTGTGTATGGTGAGACAAAGTGGTCCAGTGTCATTTTTTTTTTTAAGCAGCTGCCCGGTTTTGCCAACACCATTTGTTGAAGAGACTGTATTTTTCCTATTGGATATTCTTTCCTGATTTGTAAAGATTAGTTGACCATGCATTTGTGGGTTTATTTCTGGGATTTCTATTCTGTTCCATTGATCTATGTGTCTATTTTTGTACTGGTACCATACTGTTTTGATCACTATAGCTTTGTAATATAACTTGAAATCTAGAATTGGGATATTTCCTCCATTGCTTTTCTGTTTCAAGATTTATTTGTCTGTTTGGGATCTTTTGTCATTCCTTATAAATCTTAGGATTACAGGGACACCTGGTTGGCTCAGTCAGTTAAGTGCCTGACTTGGGCTCAAGTCATGATCTCATGGTTAGAGTGAGCCCCACGTTGAGCTCCGTGCTGACAGTTCAGAGCCTGAAGCCTGATTTGGATTCTATGTCTTCCTTTCTCTCTATCTCTCACCTCCTCCCATTGTCTCTTTCTCTCTCAAAAATAAATGTTAAAAAAAATTTAGGATTGTTTGTTCTAGTTCTCTGAAAAATACTGTTAGTATTTTGATAGGTATTCTATTAAATGTGTAGAGTGTTTGGGATGGTATACATATTTTAGCAATATTTTTTCTTCCAATTCATGAACATGGGATGTCTTCCCATTTCTTTGTGTCATCTTCAATTTCTTACATTAGGGTCTTATAGTTTTCAGCCTACATATCTTTCACCTTCCTGATTAGGTTTATTCCTAGGTGTCTTATTATTTTTGGTGAAACTATAAGTGGGGTTGGTTGCTTCATTTCTTTTTCTGCTGTATTGTGGCTTTATTTTCATTTCCCTGATGATGAGTGAGGTTGAGAATCTTTTCATGTGTCTGTTGGTCATCTGTATGTCTTCTTTGGAGAAATGTCTGTTCGTGCCTTCTGTCCATCTTAAAACTTGGATTATTTAATTTGGGGTGTTAAAGTGGAAAAGTTCTTTATATATTTTGTATACTAATCCTTTATCAGATAGGTTATTTACAAACAACTTCTCCTATTCTGTAGGCTGCCTTTTAGTTTTATCGATTGTTTCCTTTGCTGTGCTGAAGCTTTCTATTATGATGTAGTTCCAAAGGTTTATTTTTGCTTTTATTTCCTATGCTTCAGGAGGCATATCTAGAAAAATTTTGATGCAGACAATGTCACAGACATTACTGCATAAACTCTCTTCTAAGATTTTTATGATTTCAGGTGTGACATTTAGGTCTTTAATCCATCTTGAGTTTATTTTTGTGTATGATGAAAGGCAGTGGTTTAGTTTCTTTCTTTTGCATGTAGCTGTCCTGTTTCCCCAGCACCATTTGTTGAAGACATTGTCTTTTTCCCATTACATATTCTTGCTCCCTTTGTCAAAGATTAGTTGACCATGCAGTTATGGCTTATTTCTGGGATTTCTGATCTGTTCCATTGATCTACGTGTCTATATTTGTACCAGTACCATACTGTTTTGATCATTTCAGGTTTGTAAAATAACTTGAAGTCTGGAATTGGGATATTTACAGCATTGTCTTTCTGTTTCAAGATTTATTTGTATATTTGGGATCTTTTGTTGTTCCTTATAAATTTTAGGATTGTTTGTTGTAGTTCTGTGAAAAATGCTGTTGGTGTTTTGATAGGGATTCCACTACATGGGTAGATTGCTTAGGGTGGTATAGATATTTTAGCAATGTTTTTTCTTCCAATCCATGAACATGGGATGTCTTCCCATTCTTTGTGTTGTCTTAAATTTCTAACATCAATGTTTTATAGTTTCAGACTACAGATCTTTCACCTTTTTGGTTAGGTGTAATCCTATGTGTCTCATTATTTTTGGTGAAACTGTAAGTGGGATTATTTCTTAATTTCTCTTTCTGCTGTATGGTGGTTTGATTTTCATTTCCCTAATGATGAGTGATGTTGAGAATCTTTTCATGTGTCTGTTGGCCATCTGTGTGTCTTCTTTGGAGAAATGTCTGTTCATGCCTTCTGTCCATTTAAAAAACTGGGTTATTTAATTTTTAGATGTTGAAGTGCATAAGTTCTTTACATATTTTGTACACTAACCCTTTATCAGACAGGTCATTTACAAACAATTTCTCCCATTCTGTAGGTTGCCTTTTAGTTTTATTGATTATTTCCTTTGCTGTGCAAAAGCTTTCTATTATGATGTAGTTACAAAAGTTTATTTTTGCTTTTAATTCTTTTGCTTCAGGAGACATATCTAGAAAAATTTTGCTACAGGCAATGTCATTACTGCTTGAACACTTTTCTAGGATTTTTATGATTTTAGGTGTAATATTTAGGCCTTTAATCCATTTTGAGTTTATTTTTGTGTATGGTGAAAAACAGTAGTTTATTTTCATTTTTTTCCATGTAGCTATCCACTTTTCCAGCAGCATTTGTTGAAGGATTGTCTTTTTCCCATTAAATATTCTTACTTCCTTTGTCAAAGATCAATTGACCATACAATTGTGGGTTTATTTCTGTAATTTCTATTCTGTTCCATTGATGTATGTGTCTATTTTTGTATCAGTCCCATACTGTTTTGATTATTAAGATTTTGTAGTATAAATTGAAATCTGGAATTGTGATAATTACAGTTTTGTTTTTCTTTTTAAAGATTACTTCAGCTATTTGTGGTTCCATACAAATTTTAAGTGTTTTTATTCTCATTCTGTGAAAACTATTGTTGGCATTTTGGTAGAGATTTTATTAAAATGTGTATATTCATTTGGGTAGCTGGACGTTTTAATAATATTTGTTTTTCCAATCAATGAATGTGGAATATGTTTCCATTTCTTTGTGTCATCTTCAATTTTTTCATCCTCTTCTTTTTACAGTTTTCAGAGTACTGGTCTTTCACTTCCTTGGTTAAGTTTACTCCTAGGTATATTATGGTTTCTGGTGCAATTGTAAATCGAATTCTTTTCATAATTGCTCTTTCTGCTGCTTCACTTTGAGAGGATAGAAGTGCAGTGGATTTGTGTACATTCATTTTGTATCCTGTTACCTTACTGAAGTCATTTATGAGGTCTAGTAGTATTTTTTGTGGAGTCTTTTATGCTTTCTATAGGTAGGACCTCATCATCTGCAAATTAAGTAAGTTTTACTATTTCCTCACCAATTTGGATGACTTTTTTTCCTTTTGTTCTTTGATTGTTGTCGCCCACACTTTTAGTACTATATTGAATAGAATTGGTGAGAGTGGACATCTTTGTTTTCTTCCTGACCTCAGGAGAAAACTCTCCTATTTACTCCATTGAATATGATGTTAGCTGGAGGTTTTTCATACTTGCCATTCTTATGTTGAGATATGTTCTCTTTATACCTACTTTGTTGAGAGTTTTTATCTTGAATACATGTTGTACTTTGTCAAATGCTTTGTCTTCATCTATTGAAATCATAATATGGTTTTTAATTGTTCTCTACTTGATATGATGTATAACATTGATTGATTTGCAAATATTGAACCACTCTTGCATCCCAGAAATAAATCTCACTTGATTGTGGTGAATGATTTTGAAAATATACTGTTGGATTTGGTTTGCTAATATTTTGTTGAGGACTTTTACATCTATGTTCATAAAAGTTATTGGCCTGTAGGTCTCTTTTTTGGTAGTTTCATTATCTGGGTTTGATATCAGGGTAATGCTGGACTCAGAATGAATTTGGAAGCCTTCCTTCCTCTTCTATTTTTGGTAATATTTTGAGAAGAATAGGTATTAAATCTTCTTAAATGTTGGGCAAAATTCAGCTGTGAAGTTGTCTGGTCCTGGACTCCTGTCTTATAGGTAGTATTTTAATTACTCATTCAATTAAATTAATTTTTAATTTTTATTTTTGAGTGAGCACAAGTGGGGCAGGGGCAGAGAGAGAGGGAGTCAGAGAACCCAAATGCTGACAGTGTAGAGCCTGACACAGGACTTGAACCCACGAACCATGAGATCATGACCTGAGCCAAAGTCAGACACTCAACTGACTGAGCCACCCAGCACCTTAATTACTGATTAATTTTATTTGCTGATAATCAGTTTAATATTTCTATTTATTCTTGTTTCTGTTTCTCCCCTCTCTGTGCCATTGGTATCCTTCCCTTCTGCAGACAATCCTGCGGGTCCTTTTAGCTCCCAACTGTGTCTCCACCCTCTCTACCATCTTTGATTCGGTATCTTTCCTACATTTAATTTTTGAGTTTCTTCAGCCAGTCTTTGTGTCATTTTCTGCATTTTTTACACTGATGTAAGTCTTTTATTTTTATATCTGTGGCATGAGGTGAACTTAGGGTCCTCCTCCTCTTCCATCTTCCCAGAAGTCTAATGATCATTTTAAAGAATTAACTAATTCTCATTAACTTGATCTTATAGGATCTGGACCGTATGTGAGCCTCGTAATCTTATAAATGACCAGGAAGAGCCTTAGAAGGCAGGTAATGAGATAATTTTTGATAGAGCCTTCTAATTCCATCTGAATTTTTTTCATTTGATGTTAAAATTTATCTTGGTGAGATGAGAGTGGACAGGTCTCGCATCCCAGTGGCCCTAAGTCTTGTTCTCTCCCAGCCTCAGTGGTGTTGTCACACCTTACATTGCTGGTGTGTGTTCTCACCATTGGTGTGTGTTGTTTTTCCTGAAACCTCACAAAGATAAGGGTAAGGAAGTCATATCAACAGTAAATAAACACCAGTGCCTAGAGCTTGGTGCAGGTGACACTCCACACCTGATGTTTCAGTTTACGATCTGTGGTTATTTGCATTCTTCTCAAATAAAACACTCCATTTATCAGAACTCCATAGAGATGAATTAATATCATTTGTCCACTTTGGTCTCCTTCATGTGACTTGTGCCCTGTGGTCTATGATGATTCCTTTCTTTATTTTTTAATTTTAATTATAATTTTAGCTAGTTAATATATGTAGCAATATTGGTTTCAGTTCTACATTGGAATAGAATTCAGTGATTCATCACTTATATACAATACCCAGTGCTCATTATAACAACTGCCCTCCTTAATACCCATCACCCATCCAGTCTATCACCCAACCGCCTCCCTCCCTCAACCCTCCGTTCTCTATTTTTAAGAGTCGCTTGTGGATTCTTTCACTCTTTTCTTCCCCCTTTCCCATATGTTCATGTTTTGTTCCTTAAATTCCACATATAAGCGACATTGTGTACTATTTGTCTTTCTCTTATTGACTTACTTTGGTTACCATAATACATTCTAGTCCCATCTACACTGTTGCAAATGACAAGATTCCATTATTTTTGATGGCTGAGTAATATTCCATTTTACACACACACACATACACACACACACACACACACACACACACACACACTACACCTTGTTTATCCATTCATAGGTTGATGGACATTTGAGCTCTTTCTATGATTTGGCTATTGTTGACAATGTTGCTATAAACACTTGGGTATATGTACCCCTTTAAATCTGTATTTTTGTATCCTTTGGGTAAATACATAAAAGTGCAATTCCAGGATTGTAGGATAGAATGCACCAGTTTGCATTCCCACTAGCAGTGCAAGAGGGTTCACTTTTCTCCACATTTTACCAACACTTGTTGTTTCATGTGTCATTAATTTGATCCATTATGACAGGTGTTAGGTGGTAGTTCATCATTGTTTTCATTTGTATTTCCCTGATGATTGATACTGAGCATCTTTTCATGTGTCTGTTAGCCATTTGGCTGTCTTCTTTGGAAAAGTCTGTCATGCCTTTTGCTCAATCATAACTAGGTTGTTTCTTTTTTGGGTGTTGAGTTGGTAAGTTCTTTATGCATTTTGGATACTAACCTTTTATCTGATATGTTATTTGTAAAAACCTTCTCCCATTCCATAGGCTGCCTTTTATTTTGTTGGTTGTTTCCTTCATTGTGCAGAAGTTTTTATTTTTTATGATGTCCCAATAGTTCATCTTTGTTTTGGTTTGTCTTGCCTTCCTCAATGTGTCTAGTAAGAAGTTGCTATAGCCAAGTCACAGAGGTTTCTGCCTGTGTTCTTGTGTAGGATTTTGAAGGTTTCCTGTCTCAAGTTTAGGTCTTTCATCCATTTTTGAATTTATTTTTGTGCATGGTGTCAGAAAGTGGTCACGTTTCATTCTTCTGCATGTTGCCATCCAATATTCTCAGCATCATTTGTTGAAGAGACTGTCTTTTTCCAATTGATACTCTTCCCTACCTTGTTGAAGATTAGTTGACAACACAGTTATGGGTCCACTTCTGGGTTTTCCATTCTGTTCCATTGATCTACATGTCTGCTTTTGTACCAGTACCATACTTTCTTAATGGCTACTTTGTAATATAGCTTCAAATCCAGAATCATGATGCCTTTAGGTTTATTTTTATTTTTAAGCATTGATTTGGCTATTCAGGGTCTTTTGTGGTTCTCTACAAATTTTAGGATTGTTTGTTTTAGCTCTGTATAAAAAGCTGGTGGTATTTTGATAGAGATTGCATCATATGTATAGAGTCATTTGGGTTGTATACACATTTTAACATTGTTTGTCCTTTAGTCCATGAGGATAGAATGCTTTTTCATTTCTTCTGTTCTCTTCATTTTCTTTCATAATTGTCCTACAGTTTTCATAGTACAGATCTTTTCCCTATTTAGTTAAGTTTATTCCTAGGTACCTTATTGTTTTTGGTGCAATTGTAAATGGGATAAAATCTTTGATTTATTTTTCTTCTGTATTGTTACTGTTTTATAGAAACATCCTGGAACATTGCTGGATTCATGTATAAGTTCTAATAATTTTTTGGTAGAGCCTTTTGGCATTTCTACATAGAGTATCATGTCATCTTCAAATAGTGAAAGTTTGAATCCCTCCTTGCCAATTTGGATGTTCTTTATGTCTTTTTGTTATTTGATTGTTTAGGGCTAAGTCTTCCCATACTATGTTAAATAGTATTGGTGAGAGTGGGCATCATTGTCTGGTTTCTGACCTTAGGGGAAAGGCTCTAAGTTTTTTCCCATTGAGAATGATATTAACTGTGGGTTTTTTGTATAAGGCCTTTATGTTGCTGAGGTATGTTCCATATATCCCTACTTTGTTGAGTTTTTTTTTTTAAACCAAGAACAGATGCTGTATCTTGTCAAATGCCGTTTCTGAATCTATTTGCAGGATCATGTGGTTCTTATTCTTTCTTATATTAATATGGTGTATCATGTTGATTGTTTTGCCAATATTGAACCAGCCCTGCAGCCCAGGAATAAACCCCACTTATTATGATGTATAATTCTTTAATTATTGTGGTGTATAATTCTTGAATTCCATTTGCTACTATCTTGTTGAGAATTTTCCGATCCAGTTTCATCAGGGATTTTAGCCTGTAATTCTCCTTTTTAGTGGGGTCTTTGTCTGGTTTTGGAATCAAGATAATGCTGGCATCATAGAATGAGTTTGGAAGCTTTCCTTACATTTCTATTTTTGGACACCGTTTGAGAAGAATAGGTAATAGCTCTTCTTTAAATATTTGGTAGAATTCCCGTAGAAGCCAGCTGGCCTAGGATTCTTGTTTGTTGTGATATTTTTGACTAGTGATTAAATTTCTTGGCTGGATATGGGTCAGCTCAAATTTGTATTTCTTCTTTTTCCGTTTTGGTGTTATGTGAGTTTCTAGGAATTTGCCCATTTTTTCCAGATTACCCAGTTTGTTGGTATATAATTTTTCATAGTATTCTCTTATAATTGTTTGTATTGCAGTGTTGGTTGTGATCTCCCCCATTTCATTTGTGATTTTATCTATTTGGGTCCTTTCTCTTTTCCTTTGAGAAGTATGGCTAGGAGGTTATCAATTGTATTTATTTCTTCAAAGCATCACCTCTTGGTTTCATTGATTTGTTCCTCTGTTTTTTTGTTTGTTCATTTTGGTATCATTTATTTCTTCTCTAACATGTTATAATTCCCTTCTTCTGCTGGCTTTAAGCTTTATTTGCTGCTCCCTTTCTATCTCTTTTAGGTGTAAGTTTAGATTGTGTACTTGGGACCTTTCTTGCTTATTACGATGGGCCTGAATTACAATACACTTCTCTCCTTGATCTGCCGTTGCTGAATCCCAAAGTGTTTGGACTGTCCTGTTTTAATTTTCATTTGCTTACATGTAATTTTTTATTTTTCCTTTAATTTCCTGGTTAACCCATTCACTGTTTAATAGGATGTTATTTAACTTCCATCCATTTAAGGGCTTTTCCATTTTTTTTCTTGTGGTTGACTTCAAGTTTCATAACATTGTGATCTGAAAATATGCATGATATGATCTTGATTTTTTTGTAATTATTGAGGACTTATATGACCTTATATGACATTATATGACCTTATATGACCTATTCTAGAGAATATTCCATGTGCACTATAAAAATGTGTCTCGGGGCATCTGGGTGGCTCAGTAGGTTGAGTGTCCGACTTCAGCTCAGGTCATGATCTCACAGTTTGTGAGTTTGAGCCCCGCGTCAGGCTCTGTGCTGTCAGCTCGGAGCCTGGAGCCTGCTTCGGATTCTGTGTCTCCTTCTCTCTCTGCCCCTCCGCTGCTTGTGCTCTGTCTCTCTCTGTCTCTCATAAATAAATAAATAAATAAATAAATGTAAAACAAATTTAAAAAATTAAAAAATGTGTCTCCTGCTGCTGTAGAGTGAAGTGTTCTGCATATATCTGTTAAGCCCACCGAGTCTAGTGTATCATTCAAAGGCATTTTCTTGTTGTTGATTTTCTGAAGATATGTCCATTGCTATAAGTGGGTTGTTAAAGTTCCCTGATATTATCATGTTATTGTTAATGAGTTTCTTTACGTTTGTTGTTAATTGATTTATATATGTGGGTGCTTTCAAGTTGAGGGAATAAATATTTACAATTGTTAGATCTTCTGAATGGATAGATCCCTTAATTTTGACATAATGCCCTTCTTCATCTCTTGTTACATATCTAGTTTGTTTAATATCTAGTTTGTCTGATATCTAGTTTGTCTTTGTTTAATATCTAGTTTAATATCTTTGTTTAATATCTAGTTTATCTGATATAAGTATGGCTACTCTGGCTTTCTTTTGATGTCTATTAACATACTAGATGGTTCCACATCCTCTCACTTTTTTTTAAGTTTATTCATTTATTTTGAGACAGTGTGAGTGGTGGAGGGGCAGAGAAACGGAGAGAATCCTAAGCAAGCTCCACACTGTCAGCACAGAGCCCGACGTGGGCCTTGATCCCACAGACACTAAGATCATTACCTGTTTGAGATCAAGTGTCCGGTGCCTAGTTGACTGAGCCACTCAGGTGCCTCTTTCCTCACTTTCCATCTGCCTGTGTCTTTAGGCCTAAAGTTAGTCTTTTGCAGACAGCATATAGGTGGATCTTGGCTTTTTATCCATTCTGATATCCTATATATTTTTTAACATTTATTTATTACTGAGAGACAGAGCATGAGCAGGGGAAGGGCAGAGAGAGAGGGAGACATAGAATCCGAAGCAGGCTCCAGGCTCTGAGCTGTAAGCACAGAGCCCAATGCAGGTCTCAAACTTACAAACCATGAGATCATGACCTTAGCCAAAATCAGATGCTTAACTGACTGAGCCACCCAGGAGCCCCCCTATGTATTTTTTTGGAGCATTTAGTCCATTTACACATTCAGAGTGAGAGTGATTATTGAAAGTTTTAAATTTAGTGATATGTGTTGCTTATAGATTTGGTACCTGTGGTGACGTTTTCTGGTCCTTTCTAGTCTTTAATGCTTTGCTGTATTTTCTCCATTCAGAATTCCCCTTAAAACTTCTTGCAGGACTGGTTTGTCATGAACTTCTGTAATATTTGTTTTGGGAAGTCTTTATCTCTCTCTCTATTCTTAAAATTTTTTAATTGTTTATTTAGTATTATTACTTTAAATTTATTTATTATTTAATTTACATCAAAGTTAGTTAGCATATAGCGCAGCAATGATTTTAGGAGTAGATTCCTAAATGCCCTGTACCCATTTAATCCATCCCCCCTCCCAAACCCCTCCAACAACCCTCTGTTTGTTCTCTATATTTAAGTCTCTTATGTTTTATCACCCTTCCTGTTTTTATATTCTTTTTGCTTCCCTTCCTCTAGGTTCATATGTTTAGTATCTTAACTTCCTCATACAAGTGAAGTAATATGATATTTTTCTTCCTCTGACTGACTGATTTCACTTACTATAATACCATCCAGTTGCATCCACATAGTTGCAAATGGCAAGATTTCATTCTTTTTGATTGCCAAGTAATATTCCTTTGTATATGTATACCACATCTTCTTTATCTATTCATCTGGTGATGGACATTTGGGCTCTTTCCATACTTTGTCTATTGTTGATAGTGCTGCTATAAACATTGGGGTACATGTGCCCCTTCAAAACAGCACACCTGTATCCCTTGTGTAAATACCTAGTAGTTTAATTGCTGGGTCATAGGGTAGTTTTATTTTTAAATTTTTGAGAAACCTACATACTGTTTCCAGAGTGGCTGCACCAGTTTGCATTCCCACCAGCAGTGCAAGAGATCCTCTTTCTCCACATCCTCGCCAACATCTTTTGTTGTGAGTTGTTAGTGTTAGCCATTCTGACAGGTATGAGGTGGTATCTCATTGTGGTTTTTATTTGTATTTCCCTGATGATGAGTGACGTTTAGCATTTTTTCATGTGTCTGTAGGCCATCTGGATGTCTTCTTTGGACAAGTGTCTATTCGTGACTTGTGCCCATTTCTTCACTGAATTGTTTTTGAGGTGTTGAGTTTGATAAGTTCTTTATAGAGTTTGGATACTAACCCTTTCTCTATGTCACTTGCAAATATCTTCTCCCATTCTGTCAGTTGCCTTTTAGTTTTGCTGATTGTTTCTTTTGCTGTGCAGAAGCTTTTTATTTTGATGAGGTCTCAGTAGTTCATTTTTGCTTTTGTTTCTCTTGCCTCCGGAGGCGTGTTGAGTAAGAAGTTGCTGTGGCCGAGGTCAAAGAGGTTTTTGCCTGCTCTCTCCTCTAGGATTTTGATTTCTTCCTGTCTTATGTGTAGGTCTTTCCTCCTTTTTGAGGTTATTTTTGTGTATGGTGTGAGAAAGTGGTCCAGTTTCATTTTTCTGCATGTCGCTGTCCAGTTTTCCCAGCACCATTTGCTGAAGAGAGTGTCCTTATTCCATTAGATATTGGTTCCCGCTTTGTCAAAGATTAGTTGACCATATACTTGTGGGTCCATTTCTGGGTTCTCTATTTTGTTCCATTGATATGAGTGTCTGTTTTTGTGCCAGTACCATACTGTCTTGATGATTACATATTTGTAATACATCTTGATGTCCAGGAGTGTGATGCCTCCAGCTTCGAATTTCTTTTTCAAGATTGCTTTGGCTATTCGGGGTCTTATCTGGTTCCATACAAGTTTTAGGATTGTTTGTTCTAGCTCTGTGAAGAATGCTGGTGTTATTTTGATAGGGATTGCATTAAATATGTAGATTGATTTGGGTAGTATTGATATTTTACAGTGTTTGTTCTTTCAATCCAGGAGCATGGAATATTTTTCCGGTTTTTTTTGTGTGTGTCTTATTCAATTTCTTTTGTAAGCTTTCTATAGTTTTCAGTGTAGAGATTTTCACATCTTTAGTTAGGTTTATACTTACGTATTTTATATTTTTTGGTACAATTGTAAATGAGATCAATTCCTTGATTTCTCTTTCTGTTGCTTCATTATTTGTATATAGGAATTAAGCCAATTTCTGTACATTGATTTTATATCCTGCTATCTTGCTGAATTCATAAATCAGTTCTAGCAGTTTTATGGTGGAATCTTTTCTCTTTTCCATATAGAAGTTTATGTCATCTGCAAAGGGTGAAATTTTGACTTCCTCCTGGCCAATTTGGAATCCTTTTATTTCTTTGTGTTGTCTGATTGCTGAGGCCAAGACTTTGAATACTATGTTGAATAACAGTGATGAGAGTGGACATCCCTGTTGTGTTATTGACCTTAGGGGTAAAGCTCTCAGTTTTTCCCCATCGTTGATGATATTAGCAGTGTGTCTTTCATATAAGGCTTTTATGATCTAGCTTTTATGAGGTATGATCCTTCTTTCCCTACTTTCCTGAGGGTTTTTATCAAGAAAGGATGCTGTACTTTGTTAAATCTTTCTCTGCATCTATTGTGAGGGTCATGTGGCTCTTGTCCTTTCTTGTATTATTGTGATGTATCACATTTATTGTTTTGTGGATAATGGACAAGCCCTGCAACCCAGGTATAAATCCCAGTTGGTCGTGAATAATTCTAATGTATCTTTGGCCTGGTTGGCTAGTATTTTGAGTATTTTGCATCCACATTCATCAGGGAAATTGGTCTAAAGTTCTCCTTTTTAGTGGGGTCTTTGGTTTTGGAATCAAGGTAATTCTGGCCTCATAGAATGAGATTGTAAGTTTTCCTTGTATTTCTATTTTTTTGGAAAGCTTCAAAAGAATAGGTGTTAACTATTCTTTAAATGTTTGGTACAATTCCCCTGGGGAACCATCTGGTCCTGGACTCTTGTGTTTTGGGAGATTTTTTATTACTATTTTGACTTTGTGACTGGTTATGGGTCTGTGAAAATTTTCTATTTCTTACTATTTCAGTTTTAGTAGTTGATATTTTTCTAGGAATTTGTCAATTTATTCCAGATTGCCCATTTTATTGGCATATAATTGCTCATAATATCCTCTTATTATTGTTTGTATTTCTGCAGTGTTGGTTGTGATATCTCCTCTTTCTATCATGATTTTATTTATGTGAATCCTTATCTTTTTCTTTTTGATTAAACTGGCTATGACTGTGGATTTATCAATTTTGTTAATTCTTTCAAAGAACCAACTTCTGGTTTCATTGATCTGTTCTGTTTTTATTGTTGTTGTTTGTTTGTTTGTTTGTTTTGTTTTGTCTTTCTTTTTTTTGATAGCATTGATTTCTGCTCTAATCTTTATTATTTCCTGTCTTCTGATAGTTTTCTATTTTATTTACTGTTCTTTTTCCAGCTCTTTGCAGTGTAAAGTTAGATTGTGTATCTGAGACCTTTCTTCCTTCTTAAGGAAGGCCTGGATTGCTATATACTTTCCTTTGCCTTTTCTGCATCCCAGAAGCTTTGGGCTGTGATGTTATCATTTTCATTAGCTTCTATGTACTTTTTAATTTCCTCTTTAACTTCTTGGTTAGTCCATTCATTCTTTAGTAGGATGTTCTTTCTTCTCCACGTATTTGTTATCTTTCCAAATGTTTTCTTCTGGTTGATTTCAAGTTTCATAGTTTTTGGTCTGAAAATATACAAGGTATGATCACGATCTTGTGTTTGTTGAGGGCTGATTTGTGTCCCAGTATGTGATCTATTCTGGAAAACATTCCATGTGCACTGGAGAAGAATGTGTATTCTGCTGCATTAGGATGAAATGTTCTGAATATATGTGAAGTTGATCCAGTCCAGTGTCATTCAAAGCCATTATTTCCTTGTTGATTTCTGTTTAGATGATCTATTGATACAAGTGGGGTTTTGAAGTACCCTAATATTATAGTATTATTATCAATGTGTTTCTTTAAGTTTGTGATTAATTGATTTATATATGTGGGTTTTCCATTTTTGGAGCATAAATGTTTACAATTGTTAAGTCTTCTTGGTGTATACACCCCTGAATTATGATATAGTGCTCTTCTTCATCTTTTGTTACAGTCTTTATTTTAAAATCTAGATTGTCTGATATAAGTATGGCTACTCTATCTTTTGGTGACCATTAGCATGATAGATGGTTTTCCATCCCCGTACTTTCAATCTGAAGGTGTCTTTAGGTCTAAAATGGGTCTCTTGCAAACAGCATATAGATGGATCTTGTTTTCTTATCCATTCTGTTACCCTATGTATTTTGGTTAGAGCATTTAGACCAATGATATTTAGAGTGAGTACTGAAAGATATGAATTTATTGCCATTATGTTGCCTGTAGACTTGGAGTTTCTGGTCTTTCTAGTTCTCTGGGCCTTTCTAGTCTTTGTTGCTTTTGGTCCTTTTTTTTCATCTTTTATTCTCTCAGAGAGTCCCCCTTAAAATTTCTTGCAGGCATGGTTTAGTGGTCACAAACTCCTTTAATTTTTGTTTGTCTGGGAAACTTTTTATCTCTCCTTCTATTCTGAATGACAGCCTTGATGAATAAAGAATTCTTGGCTGCATATTTTTCCAGTTTAGCACATTGAATATATTCTGCCACTCCTTTCTGGTCTGCCAAGTTTCTGTGAACCTGATCTGTCTTCCCTCGCAGGTTAAGGACTTTTTTTCCCTTGCTGTTTTCATGATTCTTTCCCTGTCTGTGTACTTTGTGAATTTGACTTCTATATGCCTTGTTCATGAACGATTTTTGTTGAATCTAATGGGATTTCTCTGCTTCCTGGATTTTGATGTCTGTCTTTTCCCAGGTTAAGGAAGTTTTCCACTATGATTTGTTCACATAACTTTTCTACCCGTTTTTCTCTCTTCATCTTCTGAGACCATTAAGATTTTGATATTATTCCTTTTTAATGAGTCACTGAGTTCTCTAATTTTTATTTCATGCTCTTTTGCCTTGGTCTCCCTCCTGTTTTCGACTTCATTACTCTCCCTAGGTTTGTCCTCTGTGTGTCGCTGATTCAGTGCTGTGCCTCATCCATCCCTGCCCCTGTGTCAACCATTCGGGATTGTAGCACAGTTATAGCATCTTTTATTTCATTCTGACTAACTTTTACATCTTTTATATTTGCAGAAAAGGATTCTAATCTATTTTCAACCCCAGCTAATATTCTTATTATCATGATTCTCACTTCTGGTTCAGACATCTTGCTTTTATCTGTGTTGATTGACTTCCTGGGTGTCATTTCTTCCTGTTCTTTCTTTTGCAGTGAATTCCTTCATTTTGTAATTTTGAAGGAAGAAAAGGAATTAGTAAAGTAAAAAAATTAAAATTAAAAAATTAAAAACAACACAAAGAAATCAAATAAATTTGCTAGATCCTAGGTGTGTTTTGGTCTGGTTATTGACAGAAGCTTAATAGATTAGAGAAAAAAAGGGAAAGATAAGAAAAAAGAAAATATAAAAAAGGGAAAAAAGAAAAAGAAAGTGAAAATTTGAAAAAAATAAATACAATAGTATAGAATAAAATGAAATGATGAAAGTAAAATAGAATTTAAAAAATTTATAAAACAGTAAAAAATACAGTAGAAAAATATTATAAAAAATCTTTTAATAAAAATGGAAAATAAAATTTTTTTCTCTTTCTTTATTCAAGAATAAGAAAAGAAAAGAAAGAAAGAAAAAAATTGAATAGTAGGACCAGTGAACAGAATAAAATACAATGGAAATTATATCTGGTTTACCGTAGTAGTCAGGCTATGAAGCACTTTAAATTCCCTAAACTAAGCAGGTGGAGAGACTTGTGTTCCTCAAGACTGCTGTTGGCCCAGTTGGGTGGGGCTTAGTGCAATGGCTCTGTTCTCCACTAGATGGCTTTGCTTAGCTTACTGGGGTGGATTGCTGTGGTGCATGTAGGCATGTATGCGCATGTGCAGGAGGGGTGAAAATGGCATCACCCAGCTGGCCGGTCTCTAGTATCCAAACTCTCCTGAGATGCAATCAAGCACCCACCCTTTGTCTCCGGCTTCCATCCACTCCTGGCTTCTACATTGTCCGTGACCAAGCTGTCAGCCTGCCAGACAGCACCTCACTCCTGAGTTTTATCTCAAATGGTGCTGTGTTTCTCCACGCCTCACTTCAGAGGTCTGCAGCTTTGACCCATTGAGATCCTCTGGGGGCAGAGCTTGCTGAGCAATCCAGGTTGCTGGCTGCACCCAGGAACATTTGCCAGACTGTGCTGCTGCTGATACCCAGCGACTGGGTGCCAGCCCACCCTAGAAAAAGTTCACATGATCATGAAGTAGCAGCGTTTCAGGGATTATGGAAAATCACAACACATCTGGTACCAGGCTTCACCCTTAAGGACCTTCATCCAGCACCAGCGAATGTGGTTGCACTCTGGGATCTGCTGGGAACTTTGCCTGTGGGGAGGCCATGCAGCCTTTAACCCAATGTCCTCCCAGCAGGGGAACTGCCTCTCCCTGTATGGCCCAAAGACCCCCAGACCCCACTCTGCTCCTGGGGATTTGCCTTCCCACCAGAGCACCGCCAGGTATCAAACTGTGGAGTTTCAGACTCTGCTCTCCCCTGTTTATAGAGTCTTAATGGAATTTAAACCCTCTACTTTATTCCTTTTTAGTTCAGTCCCTGCAGCTGTTTCCACTTTTCCACTTTATCTCCAGATGCTTTTGGATTGAGGGGAGTGGTTTTGGCGTATTCTCCCTATCCTGTCCACAAGCAAAAACAGTTCCCTGCCTTCCAGGGCTTCTCTCTCCCCCAGTTCACCTCTGTGCACCATGCATCTGCTGAGTTCTGTGGTTCAGGTTGTGCAGATTGTTGTGGTAATCTTCAAATCCGTTTTCTAGGTGTGCAGGATGGTTTAGTGTTGATCTGGCTGCATTTCAGGGATGAGAGATGCAAAAAACAAAAACAAAAACAAAAAAAACCCCTTCCATGCTGTTCTGCCATCTTGGCCCTGCTGTTTATTTATTTGTGTGTGTGTGTGTGTGTGTGTGTGTGTGTGTGTGTGTGAGAGAGAGAGAGAGAGAGAGAGAGAGAGAGAGCAGGGGAAGGACAGAGAGAGAGGATGACACAGAATCTGAAGAGGACTGCAGGCTCTGAGCTGTCAGGACTGAGCCCTATGCAGGGCTCAAACCCATGAATCACAAGATCATGACCTGAGCCTGTTGGACCCTGAACCAACTGAGCCATCCACACACTCCTCTCCCTCTAATCTGAATGACAGCCTTGCTGGATAAAGAATTTTTGGCTAAATATTTTCCCCATTCATCACATTGAATATTTTCTGCCACTCCCTCCAGCCTGCCAAGTTTCATGGACAGGTCTGCTGTCAATGTTATATGCCTACATTTGTAGGTTAGTGACCTTTTATCCTTAGCTGCTCTCAGAATTCTCTCTTTACATTTGTATTTTGCGCATTTTACTATGATGTGTCATGGTGTTGACCTGTTTTTGTTGATTTTGGGGGAGTCCTTTGTGCCTCTTGGAACTTGAATGCCTGTTTCCTTCCCCAGATCCATGGAGTTCTCAGCTAAAATTTGTTCAATAAACGTTCTGCCCCTTTATCACACTCTTCTTCTGGGATCCTGTGATACAGATATTCTTTCCCTGGATGCAATCACGGAGTTCCCCAAGTCTCCCTTCATGATCCAATAGTTTCCTTTCCCTCTTCGTTTCAGCTTCCTTATTTTCCACAATTTTTCTTCTATATAACCTATTTTCTCCTCTGCTTCTTCAGTCCTCAGTGTGACTATATCTAGTTGGTTTTGAATCTCAGTTATAGCAATTTTTTTTATTTCAGCCTGACTAGGTTTTAGGTCTTTTATCTGTGTAGAAAATGTTTCAAGCCTTTTTCAAACCTCGCTAGTGTTCTTATTACTACTGTTCTAAATTGTTGTTCAGATATATTGCTTATATCTGTTTTGAGCAAGTCCCTGGCTGTGTTTTCTTCTTGACTTTTCTTTTAGGGAGAATTCCTGTGTGTTGTCATTTTGGCTAGGTTTCTATCTTTCACTTGTTTTGAAAGATTGTTATGTTTCCTGCACCTGAGAATAATGCTATATTAAAAAGGGTTAGCGTTAGGGTTATATATATATCCTGTTCAGGACCTGGCAGTGTAGGAAGTGTTTCTGGTGTATGCTGTGTGCATTCTACTGTTGTGTTTTGGCTGCTCTTTCCCCTGGTCATTCCTCTGCAGAAGTCCTTCTTGCTGGAAGTGGGGAGTGTTTGGAACATTAACTAAGTGTGCTTTGATGGTTGGTTAAAACAGGCCTGAAAAAGAATTTTAAAAGCTTAATGCAGAAAAGAGAGAGAGTGCGAATGAGATTGAGAGAGTAAGAAAAGAAATAAAACATACTCAGTCAAAAAACCGTAAGCCTGATTCTCAAGAAAAACAAAGAAAATAAAGAAAAAAATAAGAAAAAGGGGCGCCTGGGTGGCTCTGTCTGTTGCGTGTCTGACATGGGCTCTGGTCATAATTTCAGGGTTTGTGAATTCGAACCCCGCATCAGGCTCTGTGCTGACAGCTTGGAGCCTGGAGCCTGCTTCGGACTCTGTGTATCCCTCTCTCTCTGCCCCTCAAACCCACTCGTACTCTGTCTCTGTCAAAAATAAATAAATGTTGAAAAAAATTTAAAAAAAAGAAAAAGAAAGAGAAAAAAAGAAGCTGCTCCAGGAAAAAATAAAAAGAAGACAGAGAGAAAGAAAAAAGGAAAGGAAGGGGAAAAAACAAACAAACAATGAAACAAACAAACAAACAAAAACTATGGGCCAGGTTCCAAAAGAAAAAAAAAAGAAAGAAAAAATTATGTAAGACTGGTTCTATTACTGTCATAATTGCAGGTGATGCTTTTTTTAAATTTTTTCAATATATGAAGTTTATTGTCAAATTGGTTTCCATACAACACCTAGTGCTCATCCCAAAAGGTGCCCTTCTCAATATCCATCATCCACCCTCCCCTCCCTCCCCCCCCCATCAACCCTCAGTTTGTTCTCAGTTTTTAAGAATCTCTTATGCTTTGGCTCTCTTCCACTCTAACCTCTTTTTTTTTCCTTACCCTCCCCCATGGGTTTCTGTTAAGTTTCTCAGGATCCACATAAGAGTGAAAACATATGGTATCTGTCTTTCTCTGTATGGCTTATTTCACTTAGCATAACACTCTCCAGTTCCATCCATGTTGCTACAAAGGGCCATATTTCATTCTTTCTCATTGCCACGTAGTACTCCATTGTGTATATAAACCACAATTTCTTTATCCATTCATCAGTTGATGGGCATTTAGGCTCTTTCCATAATTTGGCTATTGTTGAGAGTGCTGCTATAAACATTGGGGTACAAGTGCCCCTATGCATCAGCACTCCTGTATCCCTTGGGTAAATTCCTAGCAGTGCTATTGCTGGGTCATAGGGAAGGTCTATTTTTAATTTTTTGAGGAACCTCCACACTGGTTTCCAGAGTGGCTGCACCAATTTGCATTCCCACCAACAGTGCAAGAGGGTTCCCGTTTCTCCACATCCTCTCCAGCATCTATAGTCTCCTGATTTGTTCATTTTGGCCACTCTGACTGGCGTGAGGTGATATCTGAGTGTGGTTTTGATTTGTATTTCCCTGATGATAAGGAGCGACGTTGAACACCTTTTCATGTGCCTGTTGGTCATCTGGATGTCGTCTTTAGAGAAGTGTCTATTCATGTTTTCTGCCCATTTCTTCACTGGGTTATTTGTTTTTCAGGTGTGGAGTTTGGTGAGCTCTTTATAGATTTTGGATGCTAGCCCTTTGTCCGATATGTCATTTGCAAATATCTTTTCCCATTCCGTTGGTTGTCTTTTAGTTTTGTTGGTTGTTTCCTTTGCTGTGCAGAAGCCTTTTATCTTCATAAGGTCCCAGTAATTCACTTTTGCTTTTAATTCCCTTGCCTTTGGGGATGTGTCGAGTAAGAGATTGCTACGGCTGAGGTCAGAGAGGTCTTTTCCTGCTTTCTCCTCTAAGGTTTTGATGGTTCCCTGTCTCACATTCAGGTCCTTTATCCATTTTGAGTTTATTTTAGTGAATGGTGTCAGAAAGTGGTCTAGTTTCAACCTTCTGCATGTTGCTGTCCAGTTCTCCCAGCACCATTTGTTAAAGAGACTGTCTTTTTTCCACTGGATGTTCTTTCCTGCTTTGTCAAAGATGAGCTGGCCATACTTTTGTGGGTCTAGTTCTGGGGTTTCTATTCTATTCCATTGGTCTATGTGTCTGTTTTTGTGCCAATACCATGCTGTCTTGATTATTACAGCTTTGTAGTAGAGGCTAAAGTCTGGGATTGTGATGTCTTCTTCTTCAAAATTACTTTGGCTATTCGGGGTCTTTTGTGGTTCCATACAAATTTTAGGATTGCTTGTTCTAGCTTTGAGAAGAATGCTGGTGCAATTTTGATTGGGATTGCATTGAAAGTGTAGATACCTTTGGGTAGTATTGACATGTTAACAATATTTATTCTTCCAATGCATGAGCACAGAATGTTTTTCCATTTCTTTGTATCTTCTTCAATTTCCTTCATAAGCTTTCTATAATTTTCAGCATACATATATTTTACATCTTTGGTTAGGTTTATTCCTAGGTATTTTATGCTTCTTGGCGCAGTTGTGAATGGGATCAGTTTCTTTATTTGTCTTTCTGTTGTTTAATTATTAGTGTATAAGAATGCAACTGATTTCTGTACATTGATCTTTTATCCTCCAACTTTGCTGAATTCATGTATCAGTTCTAGCAGACTTTTGGTGGAGTCTATTGGGTTTTCCATGTATAATATCAAGTCATCTGCAAAAAGTGAAAGCTTGACTTCATCTTTGCCAATTTGGATGCCTTTGATTTCCTTTTGTTGTCTGATTGCTGATGCTAGCACTTCCAACACTGTTAAACAACAGTGGTGAGAGTGGACATCCCTGTCGTGTTCCTGATCTCAGGGAAAAAGGTCTCAGTTTTTCCCATTGAGGATGATGTTAGCTGTGGGCTTTTCATAAATGGCTTTTATGATGTTTAAGTATGTTCCTTCTATCCCGACTTTCTGAAGGGTTTTTATTAAGAAAGTGTGTTGAATTTTGTCAAATGCCTTTTCTGCATCGATTGACATGATCATATGGTTCTTCTCTTTTCTTTTATTAATGTGATGTATCACGTTGATCGATTTGCGAATGTTGAACCAGCCCTGCATCCCAGGAATGAATCCCACTTGATCATGGTGAATAATTCTTTTTATATGCTGTTGAATTCGATTTGCTAGTATCTTATTGAGAATTTTTGCATCCATATTCATCAGGGATATTGGCCTGTAGTTCTCTTTTTTTACTGGGTCTCTGTCTGGTTTAGGAATCAAAGTAATATTGGCTTCATAGAATGAGTCTGGAAGTTTTCCTTCCCTTTCTATTTCTTGGAATAGCTTGAGAAGGATAGGTATTATCTCTGCTTTAAATGTCTGGTAGAACTCCCCAGGGAAGCCATGTGGTCCTGGACTCTTATTTGTTGGGAGATTTTTTATGACTGATTCAATTTCTTCACTGGGTATGGGTCTGTTCAAGCTTTCTATTTCCTCCTGATTGAGTTTTGGAAGTGTGTGGGTGTTTAGGAATTTGTCCATTTCTTCCAGGTTGTCCAGTTTGTTGGCATATAATTTTTCATAGTATTCCCTGATAATTGCTTGTATCTCTGAGGGATTGGTTGTAATAATTCCATTTTCATTCA
Organism: Panthera tigris; assembly: GCF_018350195.1. Lineage (NCBI taxonomy): Eukaryota > Metazoa > Chordata > Mammalia > Carnivora > Felidae > Panthera > Panthera tigris. The sequence goes on along the minus strand of NC_056664.1, from coordinate 982,002 downwards.
TGATTTTATCTATTTGGGTCCTCTCCCTTTTCTTTTTGAGAAGCCTGGCTAGAGGTTTGTCAATTTCGTTTATTTTTTCAAAAAACCAACTCTTGGTTTCGTTGATCTGCTCTACAGTTTTTTTAGATTCTATATTGCTTATTTCTGCTCTGATCTTTATTATTTCTCTTCTTCTGCTGGATTTAGGCTGTCTTTGCTTTCCTGCTTCTATTTCCTTTAGGTGTGTTGTTAGATTTTGTTTTTGGTATTTTTCTTGTTTCTTGAGTTAGGCCTGGATTGCGATGTATTTTCCTCTCAGGACTGCCTTCGCTGCATCCCAAAGCGTTTGGATTGTTGTAGTTTCATTTTCATTTGTTTCCATATATTTTTTAATTTCTTCTCTAATTGCCTGGTTGACCCATTCATTCTTTAGTAGGGTGTTCTTTAACCTCCATGCTTTTGGATGTTTTCCAGACTTTGTCCTGTGGTTGATTTCAAGCTTCATAGCATTGTTGTCTGAAAGTATGCATGGTATTATTTCAATTCCTGTATACTTATGAAGGGCTGTTTTGTGACACACTATGTGATCTACGTTGGAGAATGTTCCATGTGCACTCGAGAATAAAGTATATTCTGTTGCTTTGGGATGCAGAGTTCTAAATATATCTGTCAAGTCCATCTGATCCAATGTATCATTCAGGGCCCTTGTTTCTTTATTGACCGTGTGTCTAGATGATCTATCCATTTCTGTAAAAGTCCCCTGCAATTACCACATTCTTATCAATATGGTTGCTTATGTTTGTGAGTAATTGTTTTATATATTTGGGGGCTCCTGTATTTGGCGCATAGACATTTATAATTGTTAGCTCTTCCTGATGGATAGACCCTGTGATTATTATATAATGCCCTTCTTCATCTCTTGTTACAGCCTTTAATTTAAAGTCTAGTTTGTCTGATATAAGTATGGCTACTCCAGCTTTCTTTTGACTTCCAGTGGCATGATAGATAGTTCTCCATCCCCTCACTCTCAAGCTGAAGGTGTCCTCAGGTCTAAAATGAGTCTCTTGTAGACAGCAAATAGATGGGTCTTGTTTTTTTATCCATTCTGATACCCTATGTCTTTTGGTTGGTGCATTTTGTCCACTTACATTCAGTGTTATTATAGAAAGATATGGGTTTAGAGTCATTGTGATGTCCGTAAGTTTCATGCTTGTAGCTTGCATCTCTGGTGCTTTGTCTCACAGGATCCCTCTTAGGATCTCTTGTAGGGCTGGTTTAGTGGTGACGAATTCCTTCAGTTTTTGTTTGTTTGGGAAGACCTTTATGTCTCCTTCTATTCTAAATGACAGACTTGCTGGATAAAGGATTCTGGGCTGCATATTTTTTCTGTTCATCACATTGAAGATCTCCTGCCATTCCTTTCTGGCCTGCCAAGTTTCAGTAGAGAGATCGGTCACGAGTCTTATAGGTCTCCCTTTATATGTTAGAGCACGTTTATCTCTAGCTGCTTTCAGAATTTTCTCTTTATCCTTGTATTTTGCCAGTTTCACTATGATATGTCGTGCAGAAGATCGATTCAAGTTACGTCTGAAGGGAGTTCTCTGTGCCTCTTGGATTTCAATACCTTTTTCCTTCCCCAGATCCGGGAAGTTCTCAGCTATTATTTCTGCAAGTACATCTTCAGCATCTTTCCCTCTCTCTTCCTCCTCTGGAATACCAATTATGCGTAGATTATTTCTCTTTAGTTCGTCACTTAGTTCTCTAATTTTCCCCTCATACTCCTGGATTTTTTTATCTCTCTTTTTCTCAGCTTTTTCTTTTTCCATAATTTTATCTTCTAGTTCACCTATTCTCTCCTCTGCCTCTTCAATCCAAGCCGTAGTTGTCTCCATTTTATTTTGCAACTCGTTTATAGCATTTTTTAGCCACTCCTGGCTGTTCCTTAGTCCCTTGATCTCTGTAGCAAGAGATTCTCTGCTGTCTTCTATACTGTTTTCAAGCCCAGCAATTAATTTTATGACTATTATTCTAAATTCACTTTCTGTTATATTATTTAAATCCTTTTTGATCAGTTCGTTAGCTGTTGTTATTTCCTGGACATTTTTCTGAGGGGAATTTTTCCATTTTGTCATTTTGGATAATCCCTGGAGTGGTGCGGGACTGCAGGGCACTTCCCTGTGCTGTCTTGAATTACTTGTGTTAGTGGGTGGGCCGCAGTCAGACCTGATGTTTGTCTCCAGACCACCGCAGGGGCCACAGTCAGACTGGTGTGTGCCTTCTCTTCCCCTCTCCTAGGGGCGGGATTCACTGTGGGGTGGCGTGGCCCGTCTGGGCTACTTGCACACTGCCAGGCTTGTGGTGCTGGGGATCTGGCATATTAGCTGGGGTGGATCGGCAAGGTACACAAGGGCGGGAGGGGCAGGCTCAGCTCGCTTCTCCTTCAGAGATCTGCTTTGGGAGGGTCCCTGCGGCACCGGGAGGGAGTCAGACCCGCAGGAGGGATGGATCTGCAGAAGCACAGCGTTGGGTGTTCACGGGGTGCAAGCAAGTTCCCTGGCAGGAACTGGTTCCCTTTGGGATTTTGGCTGGGGATGGGTGAGGGAGATGGCACTGGCAAGCACCTTTGTACCCCGCGAAGCTGAGCTCTGTCATCCGGGGCTCAACAACTCTCCCTCCCTTTGTCCTCCAGCCTTCCCACTTTCCGAGCAGAGCTGTTAGCTTATAACCTTCCAGATGTCAGGTCCCACTTGCTGTAGGAACACACTCTGTCTGGGCCCTCCACTTTTGCAAGCCAGACTCGGGGGCTCTGCTTGGCTGGGGCCGCCCCTCCGCCCCGGCTCCCTCCCGCCAGTCCGTGGAGCGCGCACCACCTCGCCGCCCTTCCTACCCTCTTCCATGGGCCTCTCGTCTGTGCTTGGCTCCAGAGACTCCATTCTGCTAGTCTTCTGGCAGTTTTCCGGGTTATTTCGGCAGGTGTAGGTGGAATCTAAGTGATCAGGAGGACACGCTGTGAGCCCAGCGTCCTCCTATGCTGCCATCTTCCCAGGATCCTGCAGGTGATGTTTTGATGCATTCTATTTTCTGTGCATGTGTAGTGTTGTTTGTGCTGGCCTGGAGGAGCGGCCTGATTCACTGGTTCAGAATCAGTCTTGTCCCAGTACAGAGCGTTTATCAGGCGGCGGGGTGGGGTTCTGTTAAGAGGGTCCTGCTTCCACTGCAGGCCACTGTGCTGTTCTAGGAAGTCTCACGTGTTAGTGTTGTGAGGGTGTCACCTATTTCATCCCCAGACAGGGGATCTCATACCCCCCACTGTTCAGGTAGCCCCACAGAATAGCAAGTTGAGTCAGCTTGCCCTGTGCCAAGATTTTCCTGGGTTTTTGTTTTTGTTTTTGTTTTTGTTTTGGTACGTGGCTGGGATTCAAAACTCAAAACCTTAAAGGACCAGGCACCATGTGAAACCACTCCCTTCCTCCTGGGTAGAAACTCTCCATGTTATGTTTGATGTCCTTTGTCCCAGAAAAACAGTCCCACTGCTGCGTGGTCCATGCACCTGGCAACTACCATGCTGCCTCCCTCCGACTGTGGAGATCCTTCTTCCACTCTGCAGATTGATTTCCTGGGGGTTCCTAGTGATCTGACCTCAATACATTTGTGTTTGAGGAACAATGAAAGCCCCAGGTCTCCCTACTTCTTTGCCATCTGAACTCCTCCTAGTCATAACGATTTTATAACTAAAATGTTTTGCATTGGTTTCTTACCTTTGAGTCTGAGTATGGAGTCAGAACCCATATTTCTGCCAGAAGTTACTTTGAAAGTCATGCACTTCCAGTATGCTTGATCTCTTGTTTTTGGAGGAAAAACAAAAAGTTGACATCTGCTGCTTTAGAAATACTTTGCTGTAATTAGATCATTTAATGCCATCCATGTTGTCCCAACAAGTTCATAATATTGCATATAAAATCTTTAACATCGGCTAGCACCCAATAGATTGGCAAAGGCAAAAAATTATCGTACAAATCTGGTAACTGAGCATGAAGAATATATAATATATATGTAATATATAATCTTCTACAGCGCAGGTGGTTAGACATTTCTCAGATTTTGGTGACTGAGTGAATTCTGCTAATATTGTATCACTGGTTAAATTCTTCCCCAATAAAGTAGGAAAACACGGTATAAATATATATGTATTTAGTAATATTAATATTTAAATTTAAATAATATTTCATATATATTACAGTGAACTGAAATTATAAACACCAAGCTCATGATAGTGGTTATTTTTGAGTTAGGTGTCTGGTCGGAAAGAGGTAAAGTGGACGTAGACTTTATTTGTGATATTTTGTGTGTTAAAATGTTGGAAGTAAATATGATATTATTAATAGTTGATGATTCTGAGTTGTAAGAATGTCAGTGTTTTATTCTTAATATTTTAAATACATACAATAAAGAATAATAAAGGAATAATGTTTAATTGTTAAAATCGCAGTTTAAATTAATATTCACTATAACGGTAATAGGAGCAAACATGTATTGTCAAATTATATATTAAGCACTGTGGACAATGTTTATATGTTTTTGTTATTGAGTTCTCACGATAAAAAAAAAACCACTGAAACCCAAAGATTATTTTCTGGTACTCTTTTAATATAGAAAAGGAGGGGCCCCTGGTTGGCTCAGTCGGTTAAGCGGCCGACTTCGGGTCAGGTCATGATCTCGCGGTCTGTGAGTTCGAGCCCCGCATCGGGCTCTGTGCTGACAGCTCAGAGCCTGGAGCCCATTTCAGATTCTGTGCCTCCCTCTCTCTGACCCTCCCCCGTTCATGCTCTGTCTCTCTCTGTGTCAAAAATAAATAAACGTTAAAAAAATAAAAAAATAAAATAAAATAGAAAAGGAAATACCACATTGGTCTCTAAAAATTGCTATTTTTAACTTTTTTTGAGAGAGAGATAGAGACAGAGCATGAGCAGGGGAGGGGAAGAAAGAGAGGGAAACCCAGAATCTGAAGCAGGCTCCAGGCTCTGAGGTGTCAGCACAGAGCCAATGCAGAGTTTTAACTCACCAACCGTGAGATCATGACCTGAACAGACATCAGACGCTTAACCAACTGAGCCAGCAGGTGCCCCAAAACTTGCTATTTTTAAAATGTAATCTTATTATAATATTATTTTTATACCAAGATTTTATTTGGTAGAAATTGAATAGATTAGGCAGAAACAATGTAAAATGTAAAAGTTTTCATCAATTTATAAACTCATGCTTTAATTTTTTTTAACATTTATTCACTTTTTAGAGACAGAGAGTGAGCAGGGGAGGGACAGAGAGAGAGGGAGACACAGAATGCAAAGCAGGCTTCAGGCTCTGAGGTGTCAGCACAGAGCCCGACATGGGGCTTGAACTAATGGACTGTGAATCATGATATAATTTTTGTAGCCTTTTTGTATTACATTTAAAAAATGTTTCATACTTCCTTTACTTCACCAAATTGGAATATTTCTGACAAGTTATCCCTCAGATTTGGCCCTTAGTATGATGAGGAATTGGAGAAGAAATTTCAGGTAATTCAGGGCAACCCATTCTCTTCCCTATCGACACAGCTTAAAGCATGTTTGTCAGTGATGGTTGGTCTGTAGATTCATTGTTAGGTTAGTACAACAGTGTGGTATCATGTGGAAGATATCCCTCAGAAACTGTTCTGAACAGAACAACTCTTGGAAGGGCATTAATTGCCTCGCTGGGATTTACCCTCCCAATGGCTCATGTCAATGGAATTATTTTATTTCCATAAAGCCTCCCATTGTAGTAGGAAAAGGGTCCAACCCCTGATACACTGCATGCTCTAATGAGGTCCTCCTTTCAACCAAAACCAAATCTTTTTGGTTAACACAGGACTCTCTTTTGTAGCAATGATAATCATAGTAATTTCCAGACTCTGTTCTCCTATGGTGATATGGAGGATTAGAATGTATGGTATGGGCATCCATCTATATTGGCAATTTCAAAACCAGAGGTCAGATAGGTCCACCAAGAAAGAGAGTGTAGATCATGAAGACCGATGAAGGGAATGAGGACAGACAGGATGGGCAAGTAGTAATTAAGCACTAGGTAAGAGCATTAAAAAACTAAAATAAGAAAAAATTAAGCTGGCCGGTGATTTGTAGAAGGGAAAAGACTCATGTCTTTTCCTCCATAGTGCCCTTTCCTCAAAAAAAGGAAGAAGATATTTCATTCTATAGCCTACCAAAGCAACTAGTGATAAAGTCTTTATTTCTCTCTCTTCCCGTAAGAAGAAAATTAAACCATAAAGTTTCTAACTTTTTGCTAGTCATGTCTGGTATCCTTTCCCCTCATCTCCTTCCTCTTTCTAAGTTCTGTAGAATGCTAAGGATGAGCCATGCAACAGACACCTCACTGCTACACTTTCAGCTAATGCACTAAGTTGTCCAGGTAACTGTGTAAAGAAGGAGAAAGTTATATCTTCATTAGAAGGAGCAATGGCATTTGAGATCATATATCTCATGATGTATTATCTCCCATTCTAGGGAAATTAAAAAGGAATCTCGGGATTTTTCCTTCATCCCTCAAATGGCAGTGACTCCTAAGTGAAATGATTCATGATTTGCCATCTGTTACTGTTGTTTGTTTCAGCCAAAGCAGATGTCTTCACCCAGTGGGCTGCAGCCACTCCTCTTTGGTGAGGTCTGATCCTCAGCCATGGAGAGGGAGCCCCTTTCCAAGTTTATTTTCTTGGATACTATATCTCGGTCCAAGTTACCCTTTACAGATCTCTACATCTTTATAATTACTCTCTCCCATTGCTTAATAATTCCTTGAACTAAACTTCTGTTTACTTACAAGGAATTTATTTTTAAGCAATACACTTGTGTGATTATCCTGGATGGTTTCTGAGCTGTAGAAAGTGGCTTAGCTTCATGTAACACCTAGTTAATGATTAAGAGTGTTGAAGTTGAGTCAGTCCTACAGCCTTGGACCAAACTGTTTCTAACTTTCCTGCTTCAACTCAATCAAATAGCCACTTGTAACATCTTTTTCAAGAGTTGTATTTATAGAAGGTGAGCAAATTGAGAGGCAACCACAGGTGTCTCTGCTGTGGTTTCCTTCTGTTTTTGCTGTAGCTTATTAAGAAGTGTGAGGGAGACCCGGCTGTGGAAGGTGGAGACAGATGCAGCAAAGCTGAATGAGGCAGAGCCCTGTCACACTAACTGTAGGCGAAAAGATAGCATCAATCTCTCCCAAGACAGATTCAAAACCCACAAGAGAAAAAGAATAATCTAAGAGGTGTAACTATTTATGAAAGTGCTTACATTTTTTTAACAAAAAAATGACTCACTAGGCAAAGTATATTAACAAAAATAAGACTCATTTTTAACAAAAATAAGACTCACTAGGCAAAGTATATTAAAAGGTAAATAGCCATTCAGTAGTTTCTTTTATTTATTTATTTATTTATTTATTTATTTATTTATTTATTTATTTATGTTTGGGACAGAGAGAGACAGAGCATGAACGGGGGAGGGTCAGAGAGAGAGGGAGACACAGAATCGGAAACAGGCTCCAGGCTCCGAGCCATCAGCCCAGAGCCTGACGCGGGGCTGGAACTCACGGACCGCAAGATCGTGACCTGGCTGAAGTCGGACGCTTAACCAACTGTGCCACCCAGGCACCCCTCCATTCAGTAGTTTCAATAAATATTCAGAATTCTTCTGAAGCTGGAAAATAAAAAATATATGTGGAAATTATAAATTATGCTCAGAATTCAAGTATTATCTCAGTTCTCACCTTGGAGAGAGAAATAATGTGGACACCTTCGTTAGGCCTATGACAGACACAGACTCAGCTTTACACCCTATGATCAAGTTACTTTTTATTTCCCTCCATCCTGACACTCTTCCTCCTTTGCTCTCTCAAAGAATTTGTATCTTCCTTTTCCTAAAAAGTCTTTTAAAATTTAGTTTCATTCACACGTCCTCTGGGAGGCATTCTATCACTTTCTCCCCAGTCCATGTCACAGATATGTTCATCAAAACTAAGATTTCTGTGGCACCTGAGTGGCTCAGTCGGTTAAGGGTCTGACTTCAGCTAAGGTCGTGATCTCATGGTTCATGAGTTCCAGCCCCACGCTGGGCTCTGTGCTGACAGTTCGGAGCCTGGAGCCTGCTTCTGACTCTGTGTCTCCCTCTCTCTCTGCCCCTCCCCTGTTTGTGCTCTCTCTCTGTCTCTCAAAAGAAATAAATAAATGTTAAAAAATTAAAAAAAAAACTAGGATTTCCAGCTTTTTTCATACCAGAAGTATCTGTAAATTGATGGGTGTCCATTGGTTTTTTTTTTAATTTTATTTGATTTGTACCCTAGTTTTCAGTTTAGAAACAAGTTCTGAGTACAAAAAAACAATCACAAGATAATTTCTTTCTACAATAATATTTAATTGAAGCTCCAGAATTTTTGCCCTGTGTACAGTCATCCCCTTATCTTAGGTAACACTTTCTGTAGTTTCAGTGACCCTGTGATCAACCATGGCCTATGGAAGCAGATGATCCTCCTGAGGCTTCATCAGAGGGTCAATGGCAGCTCAACGCTAGGTCACATGCCTGGGTCATTCTTGTCACATCATCTGTGTTACAGAATCACAAGGAGAAGAAGGGTGAGTACAATCAGATATTTGAGAGATACACCATAGTCCTGTAGCTCTCACTACAATAAATTGTTGTTTTATTTTTATTACAGTTGTTAATCTCTTACTGTGCCTAAATTTATAACTTAAACTTTATCATAGGCATGTATTTATCAGAAAACAATAGTATGTGTAGGGTTTGGTACTTGGTTTCAGGAATCCACTGGGGGTCTTGGAACTTACCCCCTGAAAATAAAGGGGTGCCACAGAAAACATTTTGAAATTGGTAATAAATTTGATATTGTTCATCATGACTTTTTGTCCATGAGAGATTATTGGGATTACAATTATTCTGTTTTTTATAATCAAATCAATGGAAAAAAAGCATGAAAATATTGAAAAGAAAACTAAAGCTATTCATAAAAAAAAAGATGATTTGTTCCATGGAAATTTTATTCTGAGGTTATGTGAGGAATTTTCCAGTTACTGTTTACCCAGATATCACCCTGGGATAATGAAAAATTGACAGTTAAGAAGCTATGTTACTATAACATGACAAATATCTGGATAAAATATAAAAGTGGAAACATTTTTATTTTATATTTAATTTGTGAAATTTTTTATTCCGGTGAAATTTCAAATTTACAGACAAGTGGCAAAAGTGGTACAAAGAACCACCATTAACCATTTACAGATCCAGCAGTAGTTTATATTGTGCCTAGAAAGATGTCTTCTATCCCGCTACAGACGGACCTACCTAGCTACCTAACTACCTACCTGTCTATCTCTTTTTTTGGCCATTGGAGAGTAAGAAAGAGACATCATGTCCCTTTACCCTTTCGCTTGATGTTTATTTCCTAAGAACAGGGATTTTATTTTACATAACACAGCAGAGTTGACAAGATAGAAAATGTAATATGAATACAATATTATTATCTAATCCATAGTCAATCGTTGTATTTCTTCAATACTCTCAAATATGCTATTATTAGCTATGTTTTCCCAGTCCAGGGCCACCCACTTAGATAACATGTCTCTTTGATCTCCTTAGTCTGGACCAGTTCCTCAGCCTTTATTTGTCTTCATTTAACAGAATATTTTTTAAGAGTACAGGACAGCTATTTTGTCCAGCTTGTCTCAGTTTGAGTTTCTCTCATGTGTCTTCCTTGCTGGAATCAGGCTGTGCTTTTTTGGCAGGAATGTCACTGAGTGACATTGTGTCCTGCTCAGAGCACCATGTCAGTAGGTGCACGATGTTGGTTTGTCTCAACACTGGTGTTGTTAATATTGACTAATCTTGGTTATGGTGATGTCCATCCACATTTTCTCTTGTGAAGTTTATTCTTCATTTTGTAATTAACAAGTAATTAGTGGGGAGGTATTTTAGAGCATGTAAATATCCTGATTCTCATCATATTTGAGTCACTAGTTTTTAGCATCTATTTACCTTTTTTAACTCTACCATTCCTTCTATACATATTATTAGAATCCTATTGGCAGGAATAATTTTTTCTTCTCCACTAATAATTTATATCTATCTATCTATCTATCTATCTATCTATCTATCTATCTATCTATCTATATCTCACTATGAGCTTGTGGATTCTTACTTCTCTCAACTTCTTAGTATAGTTTCTATTAATGCCCAAATTGTCCCAGAGTTAAACAGTGGTAGTCCTTTTAAATTGGCTTGCTTCCTTTTCATGTGTACCTGTGATTCTTGGAGAATTTTCTTATGTTTTTGGGAAGTATGTGATTCTTTCCTCAGGTAACAAAAAGTGAATGATGAAGGGGAGAAATGAAAGTTATGAAGGCTACTTTATTCTACTGGGTTTTTCACATTGGCCTCATCTGGAAGTAGTTCTCTTTGTGCTTATCTTGATGCTCTACTTGACGACATTGATAGGCAACCTCTTTACCACTGTCTTGTCATACCTGGACGCCCATCTCCACACTCCCATGTACTTCTTCCTCTCAAACCTCTCTTTTCTGGATCTCTGCTACACACCAGCTCCATCCCTCAGTTGCTGGTCAATCTCTGGGGCCCAGAAAAGACCCGTCTCTTATGCCAGTTGCATGACTCAACTTTACTTTGCCCTTACACAGGGAACCATAGAGTATGTCCTCCTGGTGGTCATGTCCTATGACCATTATGCAGCTGTCTGTAGACACTGCATTACACTGTGATCATGAACCCTCGTTTTTGCCACCTGTTGGCTGTGGCTTCCTGGGTCAGTGGCTTTACCAACTCAGCACTTCATTCCTCCTTTACCTTCTGGGTCCCCCTCTGTGGACATCGCCAAGTAGACCATTTCTTCTGTGAAGTTCCAGCACTTCTGTGATTATCGCGTGTTGATACACGTGCTAATGAGCTGACCCTCCTGGTCACAAGCTCCATTTTTGTTCTGATACCACTCATCCTGATCCTCAGCTCATATGGTGCCATTGCCTGGGCTGTGCTGAGGATGCAGTCATCAACCAGACTTCAGAGACCCTTTGGAACATGCGGAGCCCATCTTATGGTTGTGTCCCTCTTTTTCATTCCAATCTTGTGCATATATCTGCAGCCACCATCAGAAAATTCTCAAGATCAAGGCAAGTTCATTGCCCTCTTTTATACTGTTGCCACACCTAGCCTCAACCCTCTAATCTACACTCAGAAACAAAGATGTAGGAGGGGAAATAAGGAGACTAGTGGGATGGGAGAGACCCGTGCACTCATGGCCTTTACAGGACAGCAATGCACCTCTCCAGCAAGACTCGTTTGCATCAATCAATCGTCCACTCTCCCATTTACTCACTCTGTCAGCACCAGTGGAGTGTGTGTCTCTCAGAACCACAGAGCTCTGACTCACAGATATAAATTAAAGTCTGTCTAAATACCATTCAATCTTCAGTGGAGAAAACATCCATGTAAAACCAAGATCAAGCATCAATATTTTCTGTGGTACAATAAATAAAACAAAGGTATCCCATTCTTAATTGAAAATTAAGAAATGAAATTCCTATAAAAAGATGATATACTTTTTTAAAAACCAGCCTATTGTCTTTTAACTTCTTGCTTTTAAGGAAGAATTTGCTATAAAATTTGTTTTCTATTTTTGGTTTAGCTAAAGACATAGTGATATATCTCAAATATTTTCTTTAATACTGTTATTCTTTTTTGAATTCATATAGAGAGGAATTTTCATCTGTATTCTTTAATACCCCATAACAACAGTAAGAAAATATGTTTTATGAATTATAGAGAGGTCTCTGAAATACTGAAGCAAACATAAGCATTTTGTATTTCTTTCTCAAGGTGGTGGGAAGTGTATAAGAGATGGAAATCACTTAAAGAGCTGTGAGATATAGCCTGTGAGGTAAGAGTCATTATAGGCCAGGGATCATTAGGAGAGGTGCTTGGGGCAGAATTTATCCTGAGGAGCAATAAGGAATATCTGAGACAGACAGACTTCTAGGCTCTGGAAATGACTTCATGAATCCAATGGGTATTTGAAAGAATTACCTAAGAATATAGTAGAAAAATTTTGTGATAAAAGCTGTATGGAAAACGTTAGTTTTCTTTTTAAGCTTGATCTAATTTGAATGTTTGAGATTTAAAAGTACATAATGAAAATCAACTTATATCTTTTCCATATGAAGAAATGCATTTTTATAAAAGTAGTAGTTTTGTTACCTATATTATTACCAATCATATCCTTATGAAATAAGTGTGCTATGTAAGTAACAATAAACTGGCAGCTGTATTCAGCTTGAGAAGATGAAGGAAAATTCACTATAAAGTAAAATCTGGAAATCTGAGTTTTATATGGTAAACCAAATCTTATTTGTAGTTTTTTAGGTCTTTCAAGTTTAGATATGATTATTCAAACCCTATTTCATAAATTATTAAGATGAAAAATGCATCCCAGACTTCCCCTCCATTTCCTGTGTGGCTGAAACTTTGTCAGTTTCTGTTGACTTTCTCTTATTCTTTATGTATCTGTGATCCTGTGATTTGTGATACCTGTGATCTGTGGCCAATTAGGTATAAACAACAATACAGTGTATATTCAGTTTTCCTTACCTCCTGTCCAAGAAATGAAGAACAATAATCAAGCATACAGACAAACTTTTAGTGAATACCTGGGACCACATAGAGTGAAAAACAAATATACCTTGGTTCTTCAAATCATCTTGCATTATGAAAATCTACTGTTTGGGATGTCTCATGTAGTACCAGAATCTCCCAGTATCTAACTTTAGTGGGTTTTTAAAAAAATTTTTAATGTTTATTTATTTTTTAGAGAGAGAGACAGAGTGTAAGCAGGGGAGGAGGCAGAGAGAGAGAGAGAGAGAGAGAGAGACAGAATCTGAAGCAGGCTCCAGGCTTTGAACTGTCAGCACAGAGCCCAATGTGGGGCTCAAATTCACTAACTGTGAGATCATGACCTGAACTATAGTTGGGCACTTGACTAAGCTTAACTTGTATGTGGCAAAAGCAGAGTAATGGCAGTAGATTTTTAGCTCTGGAGGTCCCTTTAGGGTCACCAACACTGAAGATAGACTAGAAACCCTGGCATCATACCATTGCCAGCTCTAAACTTCAAACTAACTTCTGCAAAATTGGCATTTACCCAGCATGCATGGATTTGGGCCACAGGCAACCTTCCTGAAGAACCAGTGATGGATCTGGCCTTCTCCCAGCTGCCATTGGTGGCCAAATCCACTGATGTGCCAGCTGCTGTTTGGCCCCAGGAAATCTCTCCCCCTCAGCCAGACAGGTGTCTCCCAGTCTTTTCCCACTTCATCTTATACTTGCTCCTGTGCAGAATACACACACGCCTGATTATGTCTCTGTTGTGCCTCAGCAGTACGGGATTACTAGCACAGGCACGCCATCCAGAAACCAGCTCTGGCTTATAGCAGGTGCATTCATTCTCGATTCTTCTGTTGGCTTCAGGGTCATGTCTTCTGTATGTTTGACAAATATTGGGCTGGCTGGTCACTGGTTATGTCATGACAACATCAAGTGATTTCAAAAATAATACAAATTTCAAATTCACATTCATCCTGTTCTTATTATAATTTTACAAGCAAAACAACAATAAGAACAACTTACATAAAAGATAAATAGCATGTACATTTACCATAGACCTTCACTGGATTCCACAAATGTTAACACTTTACCCTGGGTGCGTTATCATTTTCTGTCTATAGTAATGTAATGTTATTGTGAACTTTAAATATTTCTCTGCAACATATGGAGAATAATACACATACTTACCTCTAAGTGCTCATAGGAGTATTTCCTGAAGAAAAGATCTAATTCAGGATCACAAGTTGGATTTAGGTACTACATCTCTTACTGTGCTCTAATGTGGAAACATTTCTTAGTCTTCCTTTGTCTTTAATGGGCCTAAAACTTTTGAAGAGTATAGACCATTTATTTAATATAATTATCTTTCAGTTAAAGTTTTACTTATGCATGATTACATTCAATTTATTCATTTATTGTCATGAATACCATAGATGTGATATTGTGATATTGGTGATATTGGTGCCTGCCAGGATTTTTTTTCTTAAGTTTTTATTTAAATTCCAGTAGGTTAATATACAGTGTAATATTAGTTTCAGGTGTACAACAGTGAGTCGACACCCATACAACACCCAGTGCTCATCACAACAAGCGCCCTCCTTCATCCCCGTCAGTTATTTAACCCATCCCCCTGCCCGTCCCCGCTCTGGTAACCATCTGTTTGTTCTCTATTGTTAAGAGCCTGTGTTTTGTTTGGTTTTGTTTTGTTTGGTTTGGTTTGGTTTGGTTTGGTTTGGTTCGGTTCTCTCTTTCTCTCTCTCACTTTTTTCCTTTGCTCATTTGCTTTGTTTCTTAAATTCCATATATGAGTGAAATAATATGGTATTTGTCTTTCTCTGTCTTATTTCACTTAGTGTAACACTATCTAGCTCCATCAATGTCATGGCAAATGGCAAGATTTCATTGTGTTTGATGGCTGAATAATATTCCATTATATATAGCATATATATAGTGTATATATACATTATGTGTACATGTAATATTCCATTATATATAGTGTATATACGTAAACACACATAAAAACACATAAATCTTTATACACACACACTACCTTTTTTTATCCATTCATCTATTGATGGACACTTGGGCTGTCTGTTATAAGGTTATTATGTTTCTTTTGGTAATTTATAAGTGCCTTGTGGGGAGATACATTAAAATTAGGTAGAATTCTGTTTTCACTTAATTTTACCTACTAGTTTTATAATCAACCATCCCTTATTAATTCCTCCAAGAAACAGTTATTACCACAGTGGTCACCAAAGTTTATTTTCAGAGTTGCATCATTTATTGTATATATATTTAGTTGTGTGATAGACTGAACAGTGCCTACTCCTTCTCTTTTGACAAGTTGTCCACATCCTAATCTCTAGGATCTGTGATTATATATTACTTACATGGCAAAAGAACTTTTACAGATGCAAATAATTAAGGATGGGGAGATTATCCTGAATTATCTAACGTAATCACAAGGGTCCTTATAAGAGGGAGGCAGGAGGTCAGCTATGAGAGGACATACTACACTGCTGGCTTTAAGATGGGGGAAAGGGCCAAAAACCAAGGCATGTCAGAGGCCTCTAGAAGCTGGAGAAGGCAAAGAGAGGACTGAAATGAATAAAATCAGAAATGAAATAAAAATCAGGTGTGGAGGTTCTTCAACTAATTAAAAATAGAATCTCTATATGATCCACTTCAGGGCAAATATCCAAAGGAAGTTAAATCAGTGTCTTGAGGAGATAATGTGCACTTCTATATTCATGGCATCATTATTCATTGTAGGTAAGACATGAAAATAACATGTGTATATCGATGCATGAATAGATAAAGAAGATGCTACATATATATATTATATATAACCATAAATATTTTATATGTGTATATTATGTATTGTATATAGAAAAATTATAAGTATATATAAGTACATATACAACTTATATATAATAAAAAATATTACGTGTGTGTGTGTGTGTATATATAAATGAAAAGTAATATTATCCAGCTACAAAAAGAAAGAAATTCTGTCATTTGTGACAACATGGAAAAACCTAGAGGACATTAGGCTAAGAATTACTAGCCAGACAGAGAAAAACAAATAATGTGTGATTTCACTCATATGTGGAATCTAAAAATCAGAGTGGAATTTATATAAACATACAGTAGTATGGTGGTTATCAGGGCCTAGGGTTGGATGGCAGGAATGGGGAGATGCTGGTCAAAGGGTACAAGACTTCAGCTGTACAACGAATAACCTCTTGGTATCAAATGCACTGCAAGGTGACTGTAGTTAATAACATGTTGCATGCTTGAAATTTGCAAGACAGTTAACCTTAAGCATTCTAATCACGGACACACACACACACACACACACACACACACAGAGGCAAGGTGAGTATACGACATGATGTTTGTACTAATTAACCAGATTGTTGTGATGAACATTTCACAATGTACACATATGTCAAATCATCACACTGCACACTTTAAATATACATAATTTTGTCACATCTCAAGTTGAAAAACATTTTTTTCAAATTTTATTTAAATTATAGTTAGTTAACATACAGTGTAATATTGGTTTTAGGAGTAGAATTCAGGGATTTATCACTTTCATACAACACCCAGTGCTCATCACAAGTGCCTTCCTTAGTACCCATCAAACATCTTGTGCATTCCCCACCCCGCCTCCCTCCATCACCCCTCAGTTGGATCTCTGTATTTAAGAGTCTCTCCTGGTTTGTTTCCCTCTCTCCTCTCCACCCACTTCCCATATATTCATCTGTTTTGTTTCTTAAATTCCACATATGAGTGAAATAATATAATGTTAAAAAAGATGAATTCTCTATTTTAACTTTCAGGTTAATAGTATAAAAACATAACCTGATCATTTAAGGAGGTCATATAAAATAACAGTCAGGAGGAGAATAGAAAAGAATATGCAATCATTTATATTTGATATTCATTGTAAATGCAAAACCAAAGGGGTAGGATAGAAGGTATGTATTTTATTCACTGTGGCCATTTTGGAGTAGAATCGTACAGAACTATTGGTCTATAAAATACTATTATTAATAACTGAACAGTTGACATAATCTTTTTTTTTCAACATATGAAATTTATTGTCAAATTGGTTTCCATACAACACCCAGTGCTCATCCCAAAAGGTGCCCTCCTCAATACCCACCCCCCACCTCCCATCAACCCTCAGTTTGTTCTCAGTTTTTAAGAGTCTCTTATGCTTTGGCTCTCTTCCACTCTAACCTCTTTTTTTTTTTTTTCCCTTCCCCTCCCCCACGGGTTTCTGTTAAGTTTCTCAGGATCCACATAAGAGTGAAACCATATGGTATCTGTCTTTCTCTGTATGGCTTATTTCACTTAGCATAACACTCTCCAGTTCCATCCATGTTGCTACAAAGGGCCATATTTCATTCTTTCTCATTGCCACGTAGTACTCCATTGTGTATATAAACCACAATTTCTTTATCCATTCATCAGTTGATGGGCATTTAGGCTCTTTCCATAATTTGGCTATTGTTGAGAGTGCTGCTATAAACATTGGGGTACAAGTGCCCCTATGCATCAGCACTCCTGTATCCCTTGGGTAAATTCCTAGCAGTGCTATTGCTGGGTCATAGGGTAGGTCTATTTTTAATTTTCTGAGGAACCTCCACACTGGTTTCCAGAGCGGCTGCACCAATTTGCATTCCCACCAACAGTGCAAGAGGGTTCCCATTTCTCCACATCCTCTCCAGCATCTATAGTCTCCTGATTTGTTCATTTTGGCCACTCAGACTGGCGTGAGGTGATATCTGAGTGTGGTTTTGATTTGTATTTCCCTGATAAGGAGCGACGTTGAGCATCTTTTCATGTGCCTGTTGGTCATCTGGATGTCTTCTTTAGAGAAGTGTCTATTCATGTTTTCTGCCCATTTCTTCACTGGGTTATTTGTTTTTTGGGTGTGGAGTTTGGTGAGCTCTTTATAGATTTTGGATACTAGCCCTTTGTCTGATATGTCATTTGCAAATATCCTTTCCCATTCCGCTGGTTGCCTTTTAGTTTTATTGGTTGTTTCCTTTGCTGTGCAGAAGCCTTTTATCTTCATAAGGTCCCAGGAATTCATTTTTGCTTTTAATTCCCTTGCCTTTGGGGATGTGTCAAGTAAGAGATTGCTACAGCTGAGGTCAGAGAGGTCTTTTCCTGCTTTCTCCTCTAGGGTTTTGATGGTTTCCTGTCTCACATTCAGGTCCTTTATCCATTTTGAGTTTATTTTAGTGAATGGTGTGAGAAAGTGGTCTAGTTTCAACCTTCTGCATGTTGCTGTCCAGTTCTCCCAGCACCATTTGTTAAAGAGACTGTCTTCTTCCATTGGATGTTCTTTCCTGCTTTGTCAAAGATGAGTTGGCCATACGTTTGTGGGTTTAGTTCTGGGGTTTCTATTCTATTCCATTGGTCTATGTGTCTGTTTTTGTGCCAATACCATGCTGTCTTGATGATTACAGCTTTGTAGTAGAGGCTAAAGTCTGGGATAACAGTTGACATAATCTAAGTCATGGAATCAAAATGTAAGTTTGGGAAAAGAATTTGCCAAAAACTATCATTAGCATATCAGTTTTCAGATCTGTTTACCAGATATTATATTAATAACAATGAATAATTCAGTAGTAACTGCATGTTAAGAAGTTAGATCCATCTAATATGTTCAAGGGAATGTCTCTGACATTAGGACATATGACAACCCTTTATCAAATCTTTTAAAAGGAATGCATCTCACAGTTTTCTCCTACAGCTGTATAAAGTTTATTTAAAATGAGATGTTTAGGAAGTGCTTGTATACTGTCAATTATTTAAGAATTTAATGACTTTTTTGGATAAGTGTCTCAAAGAGAAAAGCAAAGTACCTGGCCACTCCACAACGTTCACTGACTTTATTTTTTTTAATTTATTGTTTTTATTTTTTTATTGAGTTATTATTGACAAATAACTTGTGTAAGTATAAGATGTATAATGTGTATAATGTGTTCATTTGATGTATTTATGCATTATCAAATGATTACCATCATAATGTTAGCTACTATCTTTATCATGTCACATAATTATAATTTCTTTTTTGTGGTGGAAACAATTAAGATCTAGTCTCTTGGAAGTTTTGAAGTTTATCATACAGTATTGTTGACTAAAGTTTCTATGGTGTGAATTAGATAATTTGTAGGCTGTGTAGGACTTACATATCTACTAGTTACACGTTTGAAACCTTAAACAGCATCTGCCCAGTTCTCCCACCCCCTAGCCCCTGAAAACCAGCATTCTACTCTTATGAATTTGACTTTTCAAGATTACACATATAACTATTTGTCCTTCTTTGCCTGACATTTCACTTAGCATAATACCCTCAAGGTATATCCATATTGTTGCAAATGGCACAATTTCCTTCTTTCTCATGGTTGAATACTCCATTCTCTCTCTCTCTCTTTCTTTCTTTCCTTCTTCCTTTCTTTCATCTATCATCTATTTATTATATGTATTGAATATATTTTTGATATATACATATGTATACACACATATACACACATATAATGCACACATATATATGTGTGTATAATATGTGTGTATTTATATATATATACAGATATATATATACATACACACATATCACATTTTTAACCATTCATTTGTTGACAGACACTTAGGTTGTTTCCATATCTTGGCTGTTGTGAATAATGTCACAAAAAACATGAAAGTGCAGATATCCCTTTGAGATTCTGTTTTCATGTCCTTTAGAAATGTAACCAGAAATGAGATTTCTGGATAAAATAGTATTTGCATTTTAATTTTTTGAGGAACCTCCTTACTCTATGTTTTCCATAGTGTCAGAATGAATTTACATTCTGAAGTATAGCATACAAGGGCTCCCTTTTCTCCACATCCCACCAGCAGTTGTTATCTCTTGTGTCCTTGATGATAACCCTTTCCAACAGGTGTGTGGTGATGTCACATTATGGTTTTGATATGCATTTCCCTGATGATGAGTGATGTTGAGCATCAACATCAGAAATAAATCCACTCGAATGTGTCAAAAATTCTTTTAATGTACAGTTGGGTTTTATTTGTTCATATCTTGTTGAGAATTTTTGCATCCATATACATCAGAGATATTAGCCTGTAGTTCTCATTTTTATTGGGGCCTTTGTCTGGTTTGAGAATCAAGGTCATGCCACCCTCTTAGAATGAGTTTGTAAGTTTTCCTTCTATTTCTATTTTTTTGGAGAAGTTTCAGAAGAATAGGTATGATTTCTTCTTTAACTGTCTGGTGGAATTCTCCTGGGAAACCGTCCTACCCTGGACTCTTTGTTGTTGGCAGATTTTTTTTTATAACTGATTTTATTTCATTACTAGTTATGGCTCTGTGCAAATTTTCTATTTCCCCCTGTTTCAATTTTGGTAGTTTATATGTTTCTGCAATTTATCCATTTCTTCTAGGATGCCCCATTTGTTGACATATAATTGTTCCTATTATTCTCTTTTAATTATTTGTATTTCTGCGGTATTGGTTGTCATCTCTCCTCTTTCATTCATGATTTTATTTATGTGAGTCCTTTCTCTTTTCCTTTTGACAAGTCTGGCAAGGGATTTGTCAATAAAATATCAGAGCAGAAATATATGATATAGAAATAAAAAACCCTGTAGAACAGATCCACGAAATTGTTCCAGGTTGCAGTTCATTATTAATAGTACTTCCTTGTTCATTCTTTCACTGAGTCAGAAGACACACACTTACGATCTTTGAAAGGAACATTAAGAAATTTATATGTATGATTTGTCCTTATTTGTATTTATTTTAAAATTTAATGATAAATACCTTAATTAAAAAATGCAACACTGCACACCTGTTTGTTAATCAGGAGTCACACTGTAGTTTTCAAGAAGCAATCATGTCTCCATAATGGAAGATGATACACGTAGGAGACTCGTGGTTGTACTAAAGTGTTGGATGCCCCACATGGAATTCATAGTGTAGCCTAGCTGTCCATTGAGACATGGGCTAATGTGGCAGAGAGTGATGAAATGCTTCTCAGGTGATGCTCTAATAGAAAGTCCACTGATGAGTAGTTGCTGTGCAGTTTTATGATTAGTTTGAACAAATGAGTTTATATTTTAATTTATATTATTACATATTTATTACTTAATAAAGTTAGTATTTCATATGTACCAACCACAGTGGAATTATTTTTAATGCATTTACAAACAGTGCACTTAGTGGTGCATATAGTCAGGTATCTTTGTTGCCTAACATCATTATTTTGACTATCAGAAACATATGTTCTGCAAGAAGCTCTCACATGAGATTTGCAGAAATAGGAGACAAGAATGAGTTACTAGAGAAAACCCTATAAACCTTCTGTAACTGTTAAATAATTTCAGCTGTCACTTCGACGCAAAAATGCCACTGACTAGGTTGCCTAATGCTCCCTTCACATCCTTATTCCTCAAGGTGTAGATAAAAGGGTTCAGCGCAGGGGTCACTACTCCATAGAAGAGCGCCATGAATTTGGGCTGGTCTCTTGAGATGGAGGAGGGGGGCTGAAGGTACATGCTAATGGCTGGACCATAAAACAAGAAAACTACAATGAGATGGGAGGAACATGTCCCAAAGGCCTTTTTCCTTCCCTCAGAAGACTTAATTTTAAATACGGCATGTCCAATGCAAGCATAGGAAGCAAGAATTAAGCCTAGCGGGACAGCTAACATAAAAATACACACCACAGAGAGTGTGAGCTCATTAGCAGCCTTTTCTCCACAGGCAGCCTTTATCAGAACAGGAATCTCACACAGCAAGTGGTCCAATTTATTGAGTCCACACAGTGGTAACTGCAAGGTAGCAGTGGCCTCTGAGACAGCATACGTGATTCCAGTCAACCACACAGTGGATGCCAGCAGGATACAGATGCGTGGGTTCATGATGAGGGTGTAGTGTAGAGGCTTGCAGATAGCCAGGTAGCGATCAAAAGACATAATAGCCAGAAGCAGACATTCTGTGCCCCCCATTGTGTGGAAGAAATAAAGCTGAGCTGCACATCCCACATAGCTGATCGTCTTCTTGGTGCTTCCCAGGTTAAACAGCATCTGAGGGACGATGCTTGTGGTGTAGCACATGTCCAGGAAGGAGAGGTTGGTGAGGAAGAAATACATGGGGCTGTGCAGACGGGCATCTAACCTGGACACCAGAATGATGGCTGTGTTTCCTACCATGGCCATGGGGTATGTTATAAGAAGAATAGCAAATAGAGGAAGCTCCAGCCAAGGACGATCTGCAAAGCCTAGTAGAACAAACTCTTTAGGATGGCTGTTATTCATTGTGCCGCCATCTTCACCTGATTTTACCTACAGCAGAGAAGTGGCAGAAAAGGTTGGAAGCGTTACGAGAACTGCATCCACCATCCACTCACAGAAGATGGGTCATAGTCGCTTGTGAGGGAAGCAATAAACAGGATCTGGCACCAGTGACTTACTTTCCCTCACTACAGAATAGAGGTGATGTCTTTAGACAAGTAACCTGACCATTCTGAAACTGAATGTAGAACAAGGATGACGATAACTATCCCCTTGTGTTACAGGGAGAGTTAAAAGCAAAGTGGGAGCATCTTGTATTTGGGAAACTCCAAATCAGGTTTTTCACACTTGGCTTGCTTGCATAAAAATCATCGGAGGGGGTCGTTAAAATGTAGTTCATTGGTTTCTGTCACTGAGTGTCTGATAGAGTGGATGTGGCATGGACCTAGAAGACACCAATGCAAGGGATTACTGAAATGTTATGAGCGGTGAAGGTCTTGAGGTCACTGATGCCCAAGAAGGAGAAGAAATGCCAGAGCACTAATACTCACCATGACAGTCTTGTTCACACTCAACCAGTGTTGAATAGTTATATCATCCCTATGGGGAGTAGGAAGGTAGGTTTTAAACAAGTCTATCTTAGTATTTTGGAAATAAGTAATAAGAAATGTCAGCTTCCTGAAGTATGCACTCAGAGAGATGAGCTATGACATCTGTTTCCCATGCTAAAGAATTAATTTTCGGATGTATATTTTCTTGCATAAGAACTTCATTAAAACTGAGCACTTGTTTTTTAATTAAATTTTAGTTTATTTATCTAGTAGTTATTTCCTTTATCAAGTGGGCTTATCATTCTGTTTTTATATGAAACTGGATGGTTGTTAGTGATCCACTTGATTTCATGTAGCTACCAATCCAACGTTTAACTCAGAGAACTGGTTTCAAGAGGAAAGTCTATATTCCAATTCAGTCAGGACCAGAGGCTTGCCTATATCCCCAAATTATTTTACATATTCCTTTCCTTTTAAGATAAGAGGCACATTGTAACAGCAAAATTAAGTGGCTGAATAAAGCAGTATTTTGGTAAGATTAACTAGGTAATGAATTTATTTAAGTATACTATTCTTTAGTTGTTAACTGTTCCACGGTATCTAGAATCTTCTGTAGGATAAGATAGATCATGATTATGGTTATGAGGTATTCCACTGACAAATTCTAGGTTACCTCACCAGTGAGTTAGTGGTTTAAGGGTAACATCACCTTGTATGGTCACAAAGTACAGTTTTCACATTCCGTATTTCATTAAATCCTCTAAGCCATCCTGTGGGTGTCTCACAAAGCTCACAGCTTGAGAGCTTGTTTGGAGATACCAGCAGGGAGCACAACTACTCATACACCCTTAACAGAAGAATGGTCCTCCTCTATGAGGGGGAAGACCATCCTCTTTGACCCAGCATACAACTCCGGGAGGGATGCACATGGAGAGGAATGGAGGAGGGGACACCTGCCCACCCAGCCAGATCAGTTTAATCAAACCCTGGCGATAGGTGGGGTGACAGATGTTGCAGCCAGGACTCCCTGAACTTGTGGTGAGGAGCATCGAGTGTTGTAACGAAGTGATGAATCACTATATTGCACACCTGAAACAAATATCTCACCCTATGTTAACTAAACTGGAATTTAAATAAAAACTTAAAAAACAAATCATTGCTAAGATGTGAATGTTGTCCTTTGATTACAAACTATTCCTAGATTAGAAGTGGACAGATAACCATTAAATGATAATAATTCCAAGTAATCCTTAATAAGACCTGTTTACTGAAAGCTCCAGTAAGCACTTTGCATCCATTAAATCATTTAGTACTCTTTCCCAGGCCTTTTGAGAGGAAATTTTAGTATCCAGATTTTAGAAAGTTGTTAATCATTCATTTAGGATACTGTTAATCATTCAATGAAAGATTGTTGTGAATAACTAGGGAGGTTCTAAAGATTGAAAAGCAATCAATTCCTTAAATGATGTACTGAGATAATGAAACTATGATTTCAGAGATTCAATATTCCAAAGAAAGCATTGGTTGTCTAGAGATGTTTCCTGAAAGATGTTTCTCCTACACCTTATTCGACCTTGACATTTTTCAAGATGTAACATGAGTGCATTGTGTTAGGAACACATGTTGGCCTAAGTTGTTTTTCAGGTGAAAATCGTGTGTTTTATTTTTTATTTTTAATTTTTAAAAAATGTTTATTTATTTTAGAGACAGAGAGAGCACAAGCAGGGGAGGGGAAGAGAGAGCCAGAGACAGAATCTGAAGCAGCCTGCAGGCACTGGGCTGTCAGCACAGAGCCCAATGAGGGGCTCAAACCCACGAACCATAAGATCATGACCCGAACTGAAGTTAGACACTCAACCGACTGAGCCACCCAGGCACCCCGAAAATCCTATGTTTTAGATGGGATATGACATAAAATCATATGTTGCTAAAATAAATATTCCAAAATTGTGTTCCACACACATTATTAAATAATTGTACATTAAGATCCTTATTGTCTACTAATGGCTACACCCACCTTTTAGATTTTTCTGTCATGAAATACTGTTCAATTTTTTAAGGAGTAATTTCAGGCTTGAGCCTCCGTGAATTCTTCCATAGTTAATTGTATCTAATTTTAAGGAGTCAGGTATGCTTACAACAATTTTATTAAATTCATATTATTTGGGATTTTGTTCACTTTACTCATCTCAGAAGCTAGTTTTGTTTGTGATGGTGACCAGCCCGGGGCCTCCTTTATTTCCTTAGATAATTCCCTAGGGATACTATGCAATGTTCTAATCACTGAAATTCACTCTTGATTGAACTTTATAATTTTATCCTATATTTATAATCTTTCCATGTCATTCTCATGGTACTTAATTATTGTTAGCTCTTGGATTCATGACTTTTGTATCTTCTAACTTCCGTTGACTTTTCATCACTGTTTTACTGCATAGAGGTCTATTTATCCTTAAATAGTCACATTATGAATGCTTAAAGTCACATTAATAAACTGCCAGACTTCATTCCTTTTGACATCTCCTTTGCATATTCAATCACATTTTCATCCATTTTTGTTTTATTCATACATCATCTTCATCACACATTGTTGGTGTGAGACCCTGAGAAGGACTGATTACCAAGAGGAATCTACTTGCATTCTAGAGCCATGAAATGAGGTATTTCCAAAGTCTAGAAAACGTTTCCTGAATGAAATGCTTTCTCTTTACTTATGTATCTTAGGTACTGTGATATACATACATTACCATCATCCTTAAGAATGGGTACTTTAAAACAAGTTTTTTTTTTACTCACCTTATTCTGGTAAATATCACTTGATAAAAAAGAATTTTGGAAGAATACATGTATCTCAAACTTTCAGAGAAGGACAGAGAAACACAGATGGGTATCTAAGAATTGGCTTCAGAAATGTTTGTTTTTCATTTGCAACAATGCTGCTGAAGAGAAAACACTTGGGTTAGGAAGACAGTAGTACATAAAATATGGAGACTGCATTCTGGGTGTGATATTTATATTATGTGCTCCAGACTCTTGGGCATTGTTTTCAAACAGGCCATATGTGTTTATCCCAGATGAGCTAACAGAGAAAGTTCCTTGGGAGGGGTCGCCATGGAAATGCTTCTTATTATGGTTAATTACTTACTGAACTGAGGGTGGTAACAAGTCCTGTCTGTTATTAGGTTTGTTTTGAAATAAACTAATTTAATTTCCCAACATAAACACTAATTTTAAATAGGATACAATTGGAATAAAGCAAGTTTGAAGAAATGATTCTGGGGGATTTAAATGTCAGTTTCTTTAGGACCTATGTTCATTTATAGATTATCCCTCATAGATTTTTTTAATATACAAGAATTTGTCCACGTTTTTATTTAAATTCCAGTTAGTTAACATACAGTGTAATATTGGTTTCAGGTAGAACTTTGTGAATCATCACTGACATACAATACCCAATGCTCATCACAAGTGCCCTCTTTAATGCTCATCACCTATTTCACCCATCCCTTACCGACCTCCCTTCTAATAATCATCTGTTTGTTCTCTATACTTAAGAGTCTGGTTCCTAGTTGCCTCTCTCACTGCCACCATGTTCATTTGTTTTCTTTCTTACTCCAAAATATGACAAATTATATTCTTTTCTGACTGCCTTATTTAGCTTATAAAAACACATTCTAGCTCTATCCATATCATTGCAAATGGCAAGATTTCATTCTTTTTGTTCTTTTTTTATTTTTAAAAATTAACATCCAAATTAGTTAGCATATAGTGAAACAATGATTTCAGGAATAGATTCCTTAACGCCCCTTACCCATTTAGCCCATCTGCCCTCCCAAACCCCTCCAGTAACCATCAGTTTGCTCTCCATGTTTATGAGTCTCTTCCGTTTTGTCCCCCTCCCTGTTTTCATATCATTTTTGTTTCCCTTTTCTTATGTTCATCTGTTTTGTCTCTTAAAGTCCTCATATCAGTGAAGTCATATGATTTTTGTCTTTCTCTGACTAATTTCACTTAGCATAATACCCTCCAGTTCCATCCATGTAGTTGCCAATGGCAAGATTTCATTCTTTTTGATTGTGGAGTAATACTCCATTGTATATATACACCACATTTTCTTTGTCCATTCATCCATTGATGGAGATTTGGGCTATTTCCATACTTTGGCTATTGTTGCACTATTGTTATAGTGCTGCTATAAACATGAGGGTGCATGTGTCACTTCAAAACAGCACACCCGTATCCCATGGATAAATGCCTAGTAGTGCAATTGCTAGCTCGTAGGGTAGTTCTATTTTTAGTTTTTTTGAAGAACCTCCATACTGTTTTCCAGAGTGGCTGCACCGGCTTGCATAGCTACCAACAATGCAAAAGAGATCCTCATTCTCCACATCCTTGCCAACATCCGTTGTTGCCTGAGTTGTTAACGTTAGCCATTCTGACAGGTGTAAGGTGGTATCTCATTGTGGTTTTGATTTGCATTTCCCTGATGATGAGTGAAGTTAAGCAGTTTTTTCATGTGGCAGTTGGCCGTCTGGATGTCTTCCTTGGAGAAGTGTCTATTCATGTCTTTTGCACATTTCTTCCCTGGATTATTTGTTTTTTGGTGTTGAGTGAGAAGTTCCTTATAGATTTTGGATACAAACCCTTTATCTGATATGTCGTTTGCAAATATCTTCTCCCATTCTGTTGGTTGCCTTTTAGTTTTGATGATTATTTCCTTTGCTGTGCAGAAGCGTTTTATTTTGATGAGGTCCCAGTAGTTCATTTTTGCTTTTGTTTCCCTTGTCTCCAGAGACGTGTTGAGTAAGAAATTGCTGTGGGCAAGATCAAAGAGGTTTTTGCCTGATTTCTCCTCAAGGATTTTGATGGCTTCCTGTCTTACATTAAGGTCTTTCATCCATTTTGAATTTATTTTTGTGTATGGTGTAAGAAAGTGGCCCAGGTTCATTCTTCTGCATGTCGCTGTCCAATTTTCCAGCACCACTTGCTGAAGAGACTGTCTTTATTCCATTGGATATTCTTTCCTGCTTTGTCAAAGATTAGTTGGCCATACCTTTGTAGGGCCATTTCTGGGTTCTCTATTCCATTCCATTGATCTGAGTGTCTGTTCTTGTGCCAGTATCATACTGTCTTGATGATTACAGCTTTGTAGTATAGCTTGTAGCCTGGGATTGTGATGTCTCCTGCTTTGTTTTTCTTTTTCAAGATTGCTTTGGCTATTTGGGGTCTTTTCTGGTTCCATAGAAATTTTAGGATTATTTGTTGTAGCTCTGTGAAGAATGCTGTTGTTACTTTGATAGGGATTGCATTGAATATGTAGATTGCTTTGGGTAGTATCAACATTTTCACAATATTTTTTCTTCCTATCCAGGAGCATGGAATCTTTTTCCATTTTTTTGTGTCTTCTTCAATTTCTTTCATAAACTTTCTATAGTTTTCAGTGTATAGATTTTTCACCGCTTTGGTTAGATTTATTCCTAGGCATTTTATGGTTTTTGGTACAATTATATATGGGATCGATTCCTTGACTTCTCTTTCTGTTGCTTCATTGTTGGTGTATAGGAATGCACCTGATTTCTGTGCATTCATTTTATATCCTGCAACTTTGATGAATTCATGAATCAATTCTAGCAGTTTTTTGTGGAATCTTCAGGGTTTTCCATATAGAATATCATGTCATCTGTGAATAGTGAAAGTTCGACCTCCTACTGTCTTATTTGGATGCCTTTTCTTTGCATTGTCTGATTGCAGAGGCGAAGACTTCCAATACTATGTTGAATAACAGTGGTGACAGTGGACATCCCTGTCTTGTTCCTGACCTTAGGGGGAATGCTCTCAGTTTTTCTCCATTGAGGATATTAGCATTGGGTCATTCATATATGGCTTTTAGGGTCTCAATGCATGCTCCTTCTATCCCTACTTTCTTGAGGGTTTTTATCAATAAACGATATTGTATTTTGTCAAAACCTTTCTCTGCATCTGTTGAGAGGATCATATGGTTCTTGTCCTTTCTTTTATTGATGTGATGAATCACGTTAATTATTCTGTGGATATTGAACCAGCCCTGCATCCCAGGAATAAATCCCGCTTGGTCGTGGTGGATAATTTTTTTAATGTATTTTTGGATCCAGTTGGCTAAAATCTTGTTGAGGTTATTGCATTCATGTTCATCAGGGAAATTGGTCTATAGTTCTCCTTTTTAGGGGGGTCTCTCTCTGGTTTTGGAATCAAGGTAATGCTGGCTTCATAGAAAGAGTTTGGAAGATTTCTATCCATTTCTATTTTTTGGAACAGTTTCAAGAGAATAGGTGTTAACTCTTCCTTAAATGTTTGGTAGAATTCCTGTGGAAAGCCATCTGACCCTGGACTCTTGTTTTTTTGCAGAGTTTTGATTATTAATTCGATTTCCTTACTGATTATGGGTCTGTTCAAATTTTCTATTTCTTCCTGTTTCAGTTTTGGTAGTGTATATGTTTCTAGGAATTTGTCTATTTCTTCCAGATTACCTATTTTATTGGCATATAATTGTTCATTATATTCTCTTATTATTGTTTTTATTTCTGTTTTGTTGGTGGTGATCTCTCCTCTTTCATTCTTGATTTTATTTATTTTGCTCCTTTCCTTTTTCTTTTTGATCAAACTGGCTAGTGGCTTATCAATTTTGTTAATTCTTTCAAAGAACCAGCTTTTGGTTTCATTGATCTGTTCTACTGTTTTTTTTTTCTTTTTTTCTTTTTGGTTTTGATAGCATTAATTTTGTCTCTAATCTTTATTATTTCCTGTCTTCTGCTTGTTTTGGGTTTTATTTGTTGTTCTTTTTCCAGCTCCTTAAGGCGTAAGGTTAGGTTGTGTATCTGAGATCTCTCTTCCTTCTTAGGAAGACCTGGATTGCTATATGCTTTCCTCTTATGACCGCCTTTGCTGCGTCCCAGAGGTTTTGGGTTGTGGTGTTATCATTTTCATTGACTTCCATATACTTTTTAATTTCCTCTTTAACTGCTTGGTTAGCCCATTCCTTCTTTAGTAGGATGTTCTTCAGTTTCCAAGTATTTGTTACCTTTCCGATTTTTTTTCTTTTGGTTGATTTCGAGTTTCATAGCATTGTGGTCTGAAAACATGCATGGTATGATCTCTATCTTTTTGTACTTAATTAGGGCTGATTTGTGTCCCAGTATATGGTCTATTCTGGAGAACATTCCATGTGCACTGGAGAAGAATGTATATTTCGCTGCTTTAGGATGCAATGGTCTGAATATATCTGTGAAGTCTATCTGGTCCATTGTGTTATTCAAAGCCATTGTTTCCTTGTTGATTTTTTGATTAGATGATCTTTCCATTGCTGTCAGTGGGGTGTTGAACTCTCCTACTATTATGGTATTACTATTGATGAGTTTCTTTATATTTGTGATTGATTTATATATTTGGCTTTTTTACATTTGGTGTATAAATGTTTACAATTGTTAGGTCTTCTTGGTGGATAGACCCCTTGATTATAATATAATGCCTCTGCATCTCTTGATACAGTCTTTATTTTAAAGTCTAGATTGTCTGATATAAGTATGGCTACTCCAGCTTTCTTTTGTTGACCATTAGCATGATAGATGGTTCTCCATACCCTTACTTTCAATGTTAGGGACTTTTTTTCCCTTGCTGCTTTCATGATTCTCTCCTTGCCTGAGTATTTTGTGTATTTGACTATGATATGCCTTGTTGATGGTCTGTTTTTGTCGAATCTAATGGGGGTCCTCTGTGCTTCCTGGATTTTGGTGTCTGTGTCTTCCCCCAGGTTAGGAAAGTTTTCCGCTATGATTTGTTCACATAACACTTCTACCCCTATTTCTCTCTCTTCCTCTTCTGGGACCCCTATGATTCTGATGTTGTTCCTTTTTAATGAGTCACTGATCTCTCTAATTCTTAAATCGTGCTCTTTTGCCTTAATCTCCCTTTTTCCCGGCTTCATTATTCTCTATAAGTTTGTCTTCTATATCGCTGATTCTGTTTTACTTCATCCATCCTTGCCACCACTGCATCTATCCGTGATGGAAGTTCAGTTATAGCATTTTTCATTTCATTCAGGCTATTTTTTACTTCTTTTATCTCTGCAGAAAGGGATTCTAATCTATTTTCGACTCCAGCTGGTATTCTTATTATCGTGATTCTAAATTCTGGTTCAGAAATCTTGCTTGTATCTGTGTTGCTTAAATCCCTGGCTGTCGTTTCTTTGTGCTCTTTCCTTTCAGGTGAATTCCTTCGTTTTGTCATTTTGAAGGGAGAAAAGGAATTAATGAGGTAGAAAAGTTGAAATTAAAAAAAATATTAAAATTAAAAAAGTAAACACACACACACAAGTTGAATAAATGATGCTAGATCCTAGGTGTGTTTTGGTCTGGGTGTTGAAAGTGGTTTGACAGATTAGAGGAAAAAAACGGGGTGGGGTAAAGAATAAAAAAGGAAACACAAATTGTTTTGAGAATTTGAAAAAATGAATACACCGAAGTAGACTAAAATGAGATGATGGAGGTAAAATAGAATTTGAAAAAATATATACAAAAGTAAAGAACATAGTAGAAAAAAAATTAAAGAAAAATATTTTTAATAAAAAGTAAAAATAAATATGATTTTTTTCTTTTTATCTATTTAAGAAAAAAGACATGAAAAAGAGAAAAAAGGTAAAAAAAGAAAGAAGAAAAGAAAAAAGGAATTGTTTTAAAATTTGAAAAAGGGTACACATTGTAGTAGACTAAAATAAAATGATGGAAGTAAAATAGAATTTGAAAAAATTTACACAAAAGCAAAAAATATAGTAACAAAATTAAATAAAATATTTTAATAGAAATTGAATGTAAAAATGAAGTTTTTCTTTCTCTATTGAAGAAAAAGAAAAGAAATAAAAAGAGAAAACAAGAAAAAGAAAAAAAGGAAATTGAAAATTTGATAAGTTGAATACACTGAAGTAGACAAAAATAAAATGATGGAGGTAAGGTAGAATTTGAAAAAAATACACAAAAGTAAAAAAAATAGTAATAAAAATTAAAGAAAAATATTTCAATAAAAATTGAAAATAAAAAAGGAATTTTATCTCTTTAGTCAAGAAAAAGAATTGCAAAAGAGAAAAAAGAAAAAAAAAGAAAGAAAATTGAATAGATGAACCTGATAAAAGATGAAGTAGTACTGAAATTGCTTTGTTTTCCCTTAGAAGTCAGTCTATGTAGCTCTGTATAGTCCATAAATTAACCCGGCGGTGAGACTTGTATTCTTGAAGAGCGAAGTTGGCCCAGTTGGTTGGGGCTCGGTGTAACAGTTCTGCTCTCCAGTAGATGGCGCTGCTAGCGTAATGGCGTTGATTGTTGCGGTGCTAGTAGGTGCGTATGCACATGCGCGGGAATGGTGAAAATGACGCCACCCAGCCCCCAGTCTGTTCTCCCGAATCAGCAACCTCGCATCCTTCCTCTGTCTTCAGCTTTTGTCCACTCACCGCTTTTTCACTCTCCATGACCGGGCTCCAGGCAGTACTTCTCTCCCAAGTTTTGATCAGATGCGGCTGTTTTCTCCAGCCCCTTATTCCCGAAGGACTGCAGCTTTGATCCTTCCCGCCCCTCTGTGGGAGGGTCTCACCAAGCAAAGGCCAAATGCCGGCCGCACCCAAGAACGCTTGCCAGACCCTGCTGTTGCCGGTGCCCTGAGACTGCGTCCAGGTGCCAGCCCGCCCCAGAAAAAGTTCGTGAGATAGTGTAGCAGCAGTGTTTCAGGGATTATGGAAAATTACAACACACATCTGGCACCAGGCTTCACCCTTAAGGACCTTGTTCCAGCACCAATGAATGTGGCCATTTTCTGGGGGCTGCTGGGACCAGGTGGCCTCAACAGTCTCTACCAAATGTCCTTCCAGCAGTGGAACCGCTTTTCCCCATGTGGCCTGAGAACCTCCCGGACCCCACTCTGTTCCTGGGGATTCGCCTTTCCCACCAGAGCACTGCCAGGTATGTAGCTGCAGAGTTGCAGCCTTTGCACTCCCCTTGTTTACAGTCTTAATGGAATTTAAACCCTCTCCTTTTTCCTTTCTCCTTTCTCCCTTTTTAGTTTAGTCCCTGCAGCTGTTTCCAATTTTCCACTTTCTCTCCAGCTGCTTTTGGGGAGGGGTGCTTTTCCCACATTCACCCCTTCTCCCCAGTCTCCATCCTCTGTCCCCCCACAAAGTAGTTCCCTACCTTCCATGGCTTCTTGCTCCCCAAATTCACCTCTCCGCACCATTTACCTGCTGAATTCTGTGCTTCAGGTTGTGCAGATTGTTGTGTTAATCCTCCAATCAGTTTTCTAGGTGTGCAGGATGGGTTAGTGTTGGTCTGGCTGTACTTCATGGATGCGAGACACACAAAAAACTTCCATGCTGTTCTGCCATCTTGGCTCTTTCTCTCCAGATTTCATTCTTTTTGGTAGTAGAGTAACATTCCATTGTGTATGTGTGTGTATATATACCATTACACACTATGTATTTATATATATACACACACACACACAACCACATTTTCTTTATCCATTCATCAGTTGATGGGCATGTTGGATGCTTCCATTGTTTGCCTACTGTTGATAATGTTGCTATAAACTTTGGGGTGCATGTATTCCTTTGAATTAGTGTTCTTGTATTCATGGTTAAATAGTAGTGGAATTGCTGTATCATTTTATTGATATTTTATTTTATTTTATTGAATTATTTTATTTTTAACTTTTTGAGGAACGTCCCTACTATTTTACAGAGTGGCTGCCTCAGTTTGCATTCCCACCAATAGTATAAGAGGGCTCCCCTTTCTCTGCATCCTCGCCAGCACTTGTTATTCCTTATGTTTTTAATTTTAGGTATTTGGAATGGTTTGAGGGGGTATCTCATTAGAGTTTTCTTTTTGTTTTATTTATTTGTTTTTAAAATTTATCTTATTTCAATTTCAGTTAGTTAACATAAAGTGCAATATTGGATTCAGGAGTAGAATTCAGTGATTAATCACTTATATACCAACCCCCAGTACTCATCACAAGCATCCTCTTTAATACTCATCACCCATCTAGCCCATCCCCCCCCCCACCTGCCTCCATCAACCTTCAGTTTGCTCTCCATTATTAAGAGTCTCCTGTAGTTTGTTTCACTCTCTTCTCTCTCCCCACCACCTGACTTCCCATATGTTCATCTGTTTTGTTTCCTGAATTCTATAATGGGTGAAATCATATGGTATTTTTCTTTCTCTGACTTATTTTGTTTAGTGTAATACATCTAACTCCTTCAATATCATTGTAAATGTCAAGATTTCATTCTTTTTGATGGCTGAGTAATATTCCATTATATACATAAATAGTCTCTTCTTTATCCATTCATCAGTCGATGGACATTAGGGCTCTCTCTAGTTTGGTTATTTTTGATAGCACTGCTATAAACATGAGACTGCATGTGCCCCTTCAAATCTGTATTTTTTATCCTTTGGGTAAATACTTACTAGTGCAAGTGTTGGATTGTGAGGTAGTTGTATTCTTAGACTTTTGAGGAACCTCCTTACTTTTTTCCAGAGTGTCTGCATCAGTTTGCATTCCTACCGACAGTGCAAAAGTGTTGCCCTTTCTCTGCACCCTCGCCAGCATCTGCTGTTTCCTGAGTTGTTCGTTTTAGACATTCTGCAGGTGTGAGGTGGTATCTCATCGTGGTTTTGGTTTGTGTTTCCCTGATAATGAGTGATGTTGAGCATCTTTTTATGTGTCTTTTAGCCATCTGGGTGTCTTCTTTAGAAAGGTGTCTCTTCATGTCTTCTGCCCATTTCTTCACTGGAATATTTGGTTTTTTTTGGTGTTGAGTTTGATAAGTTCTTTATAGATTTTGGATAGTAACCGTTTATTAGATATGTCATTTGCAAATATCTTCTCCCATTCCGTAGGCTGCCCTTTGTTTTGTTGATTGTTTCCTTCTATGTGCAGAGGCTTTTTATTTTGATGAGGTCTCAGTAGTTCATTGTTGCTTTTGTTTCCCTTGCTTCTGGAGAAATGTCTAGTAAGAAGTTGCTGAGGCTGAGGTCAAAGAGGTTGCTACTGATGTTCTTTTCTAGGATTTTGATGGTTTCCTGTCACATTTAGGTTTTTCATCCATTTTGAAGTTATTTTTGTGTATGGTGTAAGAAAGTGGTCCAGGTTCATTCTTGTGCACAATGCTCTCCAGGTTTTCCAACACCATTTGTTAAAGAGACTGTTTTTCCAGTGGATATTCTTTCCTGCTCTGTCAAATATTAGTTGGCCATACAGTTTTGGGTCAATTTCTGGGTTCTTTATTCTATTCCATTGATCTATATGTCTGTTTTTGTGCCAGTACCATACTGTCTTAATGATTACAGCTTTGTAATACAGCTTAAAGTCCGGGATTGTGATGTCTCTAGTTTTTTTTTTTTTTTTTCTTTTTCAGCATTTCCTTGGCTATTTGGGGTCTTTTCTGGATCCATACAAATTTATAATTGTTTGTTCTAGCTCTGTGAAGACTACTAGTGTTATATTGACAAAGATTGCATTGAATGTGTAGATTGCTTTGCGTAGTATAGAAATTTTAACAATATTTGTTATTCTAAATAATTAGCATTGGATGTTTTTCCATTATTTTGTGTCTCCTTTAATTTCTTTCATAAGTGGCCTATGGTTTTCAGTGTACAGATCTTTTACCTCTTTGGTTACTTTCTTCATAGGTATCTTATGGTTCTTTGTGCATTGTAAATGGAATTGATTCCTTGATCTCTCTTTCTGCTGCTTCATTATTGATGTATAGAAATGCAACCAATTTCTGTACTTTGATTTTATATCCCATCACTTTGCTGAATTTCTGTTCTAGCAGTTTTTTGGTGGAGTCTTTCGGGTTTTCCATGTAGAGTATTATGTCATCTGCGAAGAGTGAAAGTTTGACTTCTTCCTTGACAACTTGTATAGTTTTTTATTTCTTTTTGTTGTCTGATTTCTGAGGCTAGGACTTCCAGTGCTAGGTATAACAACAGTGGTGAGAATGGGCAGCCTTGTGTTCCAAGGACAACCTTGTGTTCCTGAAAGCTTTCAGTTTCCCTCCACTGAGAATGATATTAGTGGTGAGTCTTTTGTATATGCCTTAATGATGTTGAGGTGTGTTTCTTCTATACCTACTTTCTTGAGGTTTTTTTTTTTTTAATCAAGAAGGGATGCTGTTTTGTCAAATGCTTTTTCTGCACATATTGAGAGGATCAGGTGGTTCTTGTTCTGATGTGATGTATCACGTTGATTAATTTGTGAATGCTCAGCCACCCCTGCAGCCCAGTAATAAATATCACTTGATCATGGTGAATAAGTCTTTTAATGTACTTTTGTATTTGATTTGCTAGTATCTTGTTGAGGATATTCGCATCTGTGTTCATCAGGGAAATTGTTCTGTAATTCTCCTTTTTGGTGGGGTCTTTGTCTGGTTTTGGAATCAAAGTCATGGTGGCCTTGTAGATTCAGTTTATAAATTTTCCTTTAATTTCTATTTTTGGAACAGCTTCAAAATAATTGGTATTACATCTTATTTAAGTGTTTGGTTGAATTCCTCTGGGAAGTCATTGGGCCCTGAACTGTTGTTTTTTGTTTTTATGTTTTTTTTTTCTAGGAGTATTTTAGCTAACAATTCAATTTCTTTAACGATTATGGGTCTATTCAAATTTTTCATTTCTTTCTCTTTCAATTTGGTAACTTGTATGTTTCTAGGAATTTAACCATTTCTTCCAGATTGCCCAATTCTTTGACATATAATTGCTCATACTATTCTGTTATTATTGTTTGTATTTCAGTGGTGTTCATTGTGATCTCTCCTCTTTCATTTGTGATTTTATTTTTTGGGGTCCTTTCCCTTTTCTTTTTGATAAATCTGGCTAGGCGTTTATCAATTTTGTTAATTCTTTCAAAGAACCAAGTCCTAGTTTTGTTGCTCTGTCTACTGATTTTTTTCTTTTGATATCTCTACCATTGATTTATATATCATTGATTTCTAATCTTTATTATATCCCTTCTTCTGCTGGTTTTGGCTTCCATGTGCTATTCTTTTTCCATCTCCGTTAGGTGTAAGGTTAAGTCATGTATTTGAGACATTTCTTCCTTCTTTAGGAAAGCCTGGATTGTTATACACTTCCTCTTGTGACTATATTTGCTGCATACCAGAGTGTTTGGACTGCATGTTTTCATTTTCATTGGCTTCCATGTACTTTTTATTTCCTCTTTCATTTCTTGGTTAACCCAGTAATTCTTTAGCAAGATGTCCTTTAAGCATCACATATTAGTGGTCTTTCCAGTTTTTTCTTGTGGTTTCAAATTTCATAGCATTGTGGTCCAAATAATATTCAGGGTAGGATCTTGATATTTTTGTGCTTGTTGAGGGCTGATTTGTGTCACAGTATTTGATCTATTGTGGAGAATGTTCCACATACACTTGAGAAGAATGTGTATTCTGCTGCATTAGGGTGAAATGCTCTGAATATATCAGTTAAATCCATATGGTCCAGTGTGTCATTCAAAGGCATTGTTTCTTTGTTGATTTTCTGTGTAGATTATCTGTTCATTGTTGTAAGTGGGGTGTTGAAGTCTCCTACTATTAAGGCTTTGTTGTCAATGATTTTATTTATGTTTGTGATTAATTGATCTGTATATTTGACTTCTTTCATGTTGGGGGCATAAATATTTATAATTGTTAAATCTTCATATATAGACCCCTTATTTATAATGCCCTTCATCTCTTATTACAGTCTTTGTTTTAAAATCTAGTTTGTCTGATAAGTATGACCACTATGACTTTCTTTTGGCATTCATTAGCATGATAGATGGTTTTCCATCCCCTTACTTTCAATCTACTGGTGTCATTAGGTCTAAAATGAGTCTCTTGAAGACAGCATATAGATGGATCTTGTTTTTTTTTCCCATCCTTTCTTATACCTTATGTCTTTTGATTGGAGCATTTAGCCCACTTTTATTCCGAGTGATTATTGAAAGATATGAATTTAGTTCCATTGTGTTGCCTGTAGAGTTGGTGTATCTGGTGATGTTCTCTGGTGCTTTCTAATCTTTGTTGTTTTTGGTCTTTTTAATTTTTTGTTTTGTTTTGTTTCTATTCAGAGTTCCCCTTACAATTTCTTGCAGGGCTGGTTTAGTGGTCATGAACTCTTTTAGTTTTTGCTTGCCTGGGAAAGTCTTTATCTCTCTTTCTAATCTGAATGACATCCTTGCTGGGTAAAAAAATCTTGGCTGCATATTTTCCCAATGCAGCGCCTTGAATATATCCTGACACTCCTTTCTGGCCTGCCATGTTTCTGTGGATAGGCCTACTGCAAATCTGATCTGTCTTCCCTTGTAGGTGAGGAAACTTTTCTCCCCTACTACTTTCTTGATTCTTTCCTTGTCTGTGTATTTTGTGAATTGACTCTGATATACCTTGGTGATGGTTTATTTTTGTTGAATCTAATGGGAGTCCTCTATGCTTCCTGGATTTTGATATCTGTGTCCTTCCACAGATTAAGAATGTTTCCTTCTATAATTTACTCACATAAACCTTGTGCTTCTTTTCTCTCTCTTCATCTTCTGGTACTCCTATAATTCAGATGTTATTCCTTTTTAGTAAGTCACAGAGTTCTCTAAGTCTTGTATTGGGATGTTTTGCCTTTGTTTACCTCTTTTTTTCTGCTTCATTATGATCCATAATTGTATCTTCTATATTACTGATTTCCTGCTCTGATTTGTTCGCCCTTGCCGTCATGGTATCCATTTGAGATTGCCTCTCAGATATAGTGTTTTAAATTTTGGCCTGACTAGATTTTAGTTCTTCTATCTCTGCAGAAAGGGATTCTCTGGTATCTTGTATGTTTTTTTCAAACCTAGCTAGTATTCCTATAATCATGGATTAAATTCTAGTTTAGATACCTTACTTATATCTGTGTTAATTAAATCCTTAGCCATCATTTATTCCTGTTTTTCTTTTGGGGTGAATTACTCCATCTTGTAATTTTGGAGGAAGAAAAAAAATAATAAAATAAAGTATAAATTAAAAATTAAAAAATTACAACCAAAACCAAACCAAACCAAATCAAACACATCGAATAAAAGAAGCTAGCTCCTTGGCGTGTTTCTGTCTGCTTGTTGAGAAATGTTTGACAGAAAAGAGAAAAAAGAGAAAGGAAAAAATAAGTTAAAAAATTAAAAATTAAAATTATTTTAAACAAACATAGTATAAAAGAAAATATAACAAAACATTTTCTCTTTATTCAAGAAAGAAAAAGAAAGGAAAGAAAAAAGAAACCAACATAAGCAAAAACTTCTAGAAGTAAAGAAAAGGAACAAACGAACATGAGAATGAAACCCAAATGAAGCTATATCCAGTTTCCCCTAGAACTGAAACTTTGCTGCACACTATGGTCTGTAGACTAAGGGGGAATAAAGGGTTCGTGGTCCTCTGTGGGATGTGCCTAGAGGGTGCAGGTGGGGTTGGGGCTTGGTGTTGATATTTATGAGTTGATATTTATCTGGCTGTGTTTGAGGGATGGGGCAAGCCCAGGGTTCTCTTACCATGCTGCTATCTTCTCTTCTCTTCCCTCCCTCCCTCCCTCTCTCTCTCTCGCTCTAATAAGATTTAGTTATTTCTAAGCCTAATAACAACGGAGCACAAAAGTGATTTTGAAAGAGATGAAAAATACAATAATTGGTCTTTCTAATGACAAGTAATCCATGATGTTTAAGATAAAAAGTTCTAAATTGTTAATGACGTTAGAACAAAAAGACTACATGTCAATCTTTCCGTTTCTCTCTCTGTCTGTCACATAATATTAGATATGTAGATAAACATTAAATTAAAAAATACCTCACACATAATTCGCCAGCGAATCATTTTGAGATACAAATTCAAGTTCACTATCACTTAGAAATGGAGTGGTTTCCCTTTGACAAACTCTCCTGTGGCTCACAACCCCACTCTTTTCCCTAAGCCACCAGGATTATATGGATGTGTGGTGCTCCATGTTGCACATGCGATGGATATTTCTCAACCCTCTCCTCTGACCCAGATCTACTCTTTATCCCAAATGTTGTTTCTATTCTGTGCTGTACCTTGAGGGGTTGAATTAATAGGGTTCCTTGATACCCGGCTACTGTTCGGCATTAGCCAGTGGGAGCCACCGTTTGAGCATTGGAGACAGAGAACAGCTGGTTTGGAACACCCACCCTTCTCAACTGGAGCAACCAGGCTGCCTGCATTTCTCAACAAAAGGCTACAACTCCTGGTGGTAGCCATGTGCTCACAGGATCTCTCCTGTTTCCAGTACAACCTCCCCCACTTTGCTACTTCAGGTGCATGTATAACACACATATAGAGATCCCTTGCTGGTGTTTCTCAGTCCTCCCACACCTTTGTAAGTCCTTCTTTTGTTAAGCTTCCCTCATTTTCCCAGTTGGAGTATCCCACATATTTTCTCCTGGGATTATAGCTGATATAACGTTCCATTAACTACCTTTTACTAATTATGAAAATATAATGATTATTAGTGTTCAAAAAAGACAGTTATCTTGTACACTTTATGTCACTTGATTTTTATTAACACACACACCGTTTTTCATGGCAGGAAATTGGAAGTTTTTTTTAAAAAAGTACATCTCTATGTAATATATTTTTGCAGCATTTAGCATTATGTTGTGCTTCTGTTTCATTCTTCTCACATTATTTACTAATTTCATTGGGATTTTTTTCTGACCATTTATTGTTTAAGGGTTTAATTTGCATTGTTTAATGTCTATATACTTGTGTTTTTCACAGTATTTTTATTATTGATTTCTAATTCGATGCTATTTTGATTAGGGGATGTATGTGCTGTACATGACTTCAGTCACTTTAAATTTATTGTGTATTGTTTTATGGTCTAGTTTATGGCCTGTCGTATGGAAGTTGTGTGAATACTGAGAAATACGTGTATCCCACCATTGTGGGGTGGAGTGTTTTATAGATAACTGTTGGGCTTGGTTTGTTCAGAGTGTCATTCAAATATTCTATTACCAGAATGCTGAATGATCTTCTGTCTAGTTGTTCTTCCATTCTTGAAAGTGGGTCCCTGAAGTTCAAACATTATTATGGAATTATCTGTTTCTCCAATCAGTTCTGTTAGTTTGTACTTCATGTATTTTGGGAGTCTGCTATTGTGTGCATATATGTTTATGATTGTTATATATGATTGATGGGTTAACCAATTTTAGCATTGTAAATTGTTTTTTATTTGTCTATAGTAATCGTGTCTCTATGTGCATATTGTCTGATCCTAGCATAGCCATTAGTTCTCTCGTTTGGTTTCTGTTTGAATGGAGCATCTTTCTCTATATTTTAGGTTTCTTTGAATCTAAAGTGGACCTCTTAAACACAGTATGTAGTCAGTTCATGGTTTTTTAATCCATTCTGTAAATCTCTTCTTTTTTTGTGAATTAAGAGCTAACTCTTTTCAGAAGTTTTAGGCTTACAGAAAAGTTGAGGAGAAAGTAAGAAAGAGTTCCTATATATCCCCTTCCCCTACACAGTTTCTCCTATTATTAACATCTTGCTTTTATTATGTTATTGATTTCTATTATTGATTTCTAGTTTAAGTCTACTGTAGCCTGAGAGCACACTTTGTGTGATTTCTATTGTTTTAAATTTGTTATGGTGTATATTATGGTCCTGCACATGATCTGTATTGGTATATGTTCTGTGTGAGCTTGAGAAGAATTTGTGTTCTGCTATTGCTAGTATTTTGTAAATGTCAATTAGATCCAGCTGATTGGCAGTGGTGTTCAGTTTGACTGTGTCCTTAGTGACTGCCAACTGGATCTGTCCAGTTGATAATGACTTCATCTAGCTCTCCTTGCACTTCTATCAGGGCTTTATTTTTTATTTTTTGCTTCACATATTTTGACACCCCGTTAGGTGTGTACATATTAAAGATTGTTATATCTGTTTGATTTCTTTATCATTATTTTGTGCCCTTCTTAATCCCTGCTGATTTCTGTCTCTGGTCTGTCCTATGAAATCCAGTCAGTTTGAAATTAATATAGCTACTCCAGCTATCTTTTGATTAGTTTAGCCTGGTATATTTTTTGATTCATATCTTTAATGAAGTTGAGTCTTTATATTTGAAGTGTGTTTCTTATAGACAATTTATATTTTGGTCTTTTTTTTTTTTTACTTTTATTTTTTGAAAATTTACATCTAAATTGTTTAGCATAAAGTGCAACAATGATTTCAGGAGTAGATTTCTTAGTTTCCCTTACCCATTTAGCCCATCCCCCCTCCCACACTCCCTCCAGTAACCCTCAGTTTGTTCTCCATATTTATGAGTCTCTTCTGTTTTGTCCCCCTTCCCGTTTTTATGTTATTTTTGTTTCCCTTCCATTATGGTATTGTTTTTATATCTTCTTGGGGAATCTTTCTCTTTTAATTGGTGTGTTTAGGCCATTGACATTTAAAGTGATTATTGATATAGCTAGATTAATATTTAGCGTATTCATTACTGTTTTCCATTCACTGGTCTTCTTTATTTTTTTCCCTTGCACACTTTTTTTTCTTTGCTTTTTCTGATATTGACTGGCTATTTAGTGCAAGTCTATTTTTTCTCCCATTTTGCATATCAATTATTTTCTTTCCATTGTTTTTCTGGTTGCCATAGAATTTGCAAGATGCATTTAGAACTAATGTATGTCCACTTCCAAATCACACTCTACCACTTCATTGGTAGTGCAGTTACCATATGGCAGAGTATTCCCAGTTGCTCCGTTCTACCTCGTAACATTGTTGTCATTTATTTTACTTGTCCCCAAACTATAATTACCGAATACATTCTTGCCGTTAGTATTTTGAAGAAAAGAGTATCTGTTACATCAATTAAGAATCAGAAGAATAAGAAATTTTATTTTACCTTCATTTATTCCTACTCTAACATTCCTCTCTTCATTTTCTAAAAGTTTTTATTTAAATTCCAGTTAGATAACATCAGTGTACTTTT
The DNA here is from genome assembly GCF_018350195.1 of Panthera tigris. Classification (NCBI taxonomy): domain Eukaryota; kingdom Metazoa; phylum Chordata; class Mammalia; order Carnivora; family Felidae; genus Panthera; species Panthera tigris. The sequence continues at coordinate 939,420 of NC_056664.1, read as the reverse complement.
AGTTTCAGGTGTACAGTTTAGTGATTTAGCACTTACAGGCAACAGCCAGTGCTCGTGAAGACAAGTGCACTCCTTAATATCCATCACATATTTAACCAGTCTCCCCCACACCACTCCTCTGGTAACTACCAGTTGTTCTCTAGTTAAGAGTCTAAGTCTTTGGTTACCTCTCTTTCTATTATTTTGTCCCTTGCTCATTTGTTTTGTTTCTTAAATTCCATATATGAATGAAATTATATGGTATTTGTCTTTTTCAGACTGACTTATTTCCCTCAGCATTTATAATCTCTAGCTCCATCCATGTCATTGAAAATGGTGAGATTTCATTTTTTTTTAAATGGCTGAATAGTATTCCATGGTGTATATATACCGCATCTTCTTTATCCACACATCTACTAACAGACACTTGGGCTGATTCCATAACTTGGCTATTGTGGATAATGCTGCTATACACATAGGGGTGCAAGTATCCCTTTTAAGTAGCACAAGTTGTAATTTCTCTGACACCATCTGTAACAACACCTTTCTAGATATGTCTCCCGAGTCAAGGGAAGTAAAAGTGAAAATAAACTTTTGGAATTACATCAAAGTAAAAAGCTTCTGCACAGCGAAGGAACAATCAGCAAGACTAAAAGGCAATGCATGTAATGGGAGAAGATGTTTGAAAGTGACATTTCCAATTAAGGGCTGGTATCCAAAATATATAAAGAAATTGCATAACCCAACACCTACAACACAAATAATCCAACTAAAAAAGTGGGCAGGAGAAATGAAAAGATATTTCTCTAAAGAAGATTTCCAGATGGCCAAAAGATAACACGAAAAGATGCTCAACATCACTCATCACCAGGGAAATACAAATAAAAACTACAATGAAATATCACCTCACATTTGTGAGAATGGCTAAAATGAAAATCCCAAAATGGGGCGCCTGGGTGGCTCAGTCAGTTGAGCGTCCGACTTTGGCTCAGGTCATGATCTCACAGTTTGTGGGTTCAAGCCCACGTCAGGCTCTGTGTTGACAGCTTAGAGCCTGGACCCTGCTTTGGATTCTGTGTCTCCCTCTCGCTCTGCTCCTCCCCCGCTCATGCTCTGTCTCTCTCAAGAGTACTCTCTTGAGTAAGAGTACTCTCTCAAGAGTAAATAAACACTAAAAAAATTAAAAAAGAAAAGAAAAAGAAAATTCCAAGAAATAACAAGTGTTGGCCAGGATGTAGAGAAAATGGAACCTTTATGTACTGTTGGTCAGAATGTAACTGTTGCAGCCACTATGGAAAATAGTATGGAGGTTTCTCAGAAAGTTAAAAATAGACCCATTCTACGATCCAGCAATCACACTTCTGGGTATTTACCCCAAAACTGCAAAATCACAGTTTTAAGGTATTTCTTTGGGCACCTGAGTGGTTCAGACAGTTAAGCACCTGATTTTGGCTCAAGTCACGATCTCATGGTTCATGGGTTTGAGCCCCACATCAAGGTTCATGCTGATGGTGCAGAACCTGCTTGGAATTCTCTCTCTTTCTCTCTCCCCCTCTCCCCCCGCTTGTATTCTCTCTCTCAAATAAATAAATAAGCCTAAAAAATTAAAGTATTTCTTATAATGGCTTGCCCAAACTGATACTTCAGTTATCAACTCAACAATAAGTATTCATTTCTCAGTTCTTTTTCTTTTGTAGTGTATGTTTTAGAAAACCATTGTTTTTGCCTATTTTGGCACATAAGTGTAAGTTCCACTACTGATTGAAGTACTTACATGACTCTCAAATAACAGTTACTTCAGAAGAATCAGACTTTTCTAATTGGTCAGCTAGGTCTTGTTGCATTTGCCTTTGGATTTGCTTAGAGTTATGTTCTTTATTTTTGCTGCTTACGAGTTTCTATCTCTCTTTATAAGCTTGGGGCATGTAGAATTCTTCACTCCTTTGGCAAGAATTATGTCTGATTCTTGTCTGAGCTATACTTCCCCAATTAGTCACATCCAGTCTGACTTCTGTCTCTAGAGTATATCTCAAATATCTTCTCTGTGATAGCATTCACTAACTTTGGGTGCACATAAAGCTCTACTGAATTTTTTTTTATTTTTGGAAACGTTTTTCAAAATAGTTTTATGGACATGATTTCTCAAAATACAGGAAGCCTGCACTTGAGTCAAAGTTTGTGATTTTTAAAACCTTGATAAGATTCTGATGTGTCTCAAGGTTGAAGAGCAACCCTCCAGGAGGTTAGACTAATTATATCAAATGTGCCTGAACATGTCACATGGAGATACATTTATATAGCTGTCATAGAAATGTCGTTTGATATGCTTGCTAAAAAACAGTTTATATAGATATAGATAGTAATATTTTTTAGATTATCTAAAAATATGCACCATCTGAATATTTTATTCATTATGATAGCTACATGTTGAAATGCTCCATTTTTAGGTGAAATATATTTAGTAAAAAAGGAAACTTTTTTACTTTAATGTTAAACTACAGTACAATAACTAAGTTATCATGTCCTATGTAGTAGCTATTATTATATTTATACTATAATCAAGAGGATATAACTAGCCTTCTGTATAGTGATTTCAAGTTGAAAATGTTGTAATTCACTGCTAAAAGTGTATCCCACCTAAGGAATAACTAGTGTTGAGATTTCAGATATTTTGGAAGGTATAATGGGACTGTTATGGGCAGCTTTATTTCAAAACCTCACAAACATTTTGTAAAAGGTATTTATTCATACAGCCCAACAGTGATATTTTCTGCTTTTTCAACTCCTTTATAACCTATGTTCCTATTGTGGGATTCAGAGTTTTCCACTGAGTTATTTCCCAAATTGTGCTATATATTATTTGCTCTTAAAAACAAGCCAGTAAAATCAGAAGGAAAGTGTTTGAGAAGTGTTAAACATAGTTAACACTGTATTTTGGAGTTATCACACATTTAATCTGTTAACTGTCCTCCAAACACTCCAAAATTCCAAGAATAATATTTGGCTTTCCCAAATTTGTTTAAATATGGATTACTGTTTCTAACTGCTGTTAAGATCTACTGGAGCAGTGCCAGAAGATAGTTTGAAAAACATTGCCTTAAACATCAGCTGCTAATCACATCTGTTAAACTCATCATTTGGTCATGATACACTTTTACATGAGCCTGTGATGTAGGTTTTAACCATGGGTAATACTTTTCATTAATTTAAAAACATTTATTAGGAGCCTATTCCTTAGCTCCTATTGTGCTGACTCCTTAGGGCTACCAAGGGAGATAAAAGGAACACATTGGTTTATTTCTTTTTTAAAATTTTTTTCTTTTTCTTTTTTTTCTTTATTATTATTATTATTATTAATTATTATTATTATTATTATTATTATTATTATTATTTTGCGGGGAAAGAAGTAGTCGTCCTAAGTAATGTAAAGTTTCAAGTGGTCAGTACTATGAAAGAGGTCCACATAGTGACACAGAAGACCTTGTTCTTAACAGACAAGTGGTCATACCAGGGAATCAGCCTGATTCCAAAAGAGTGTATTTCCTTGTCTCCAACAACAGCAGAATCATAGTATCCTTCCATTCAGGTCTACAAAGAAAAGTTTGTGGCAATGCAAAGAACAGAAATTAAATAGTGAATCAGTTTATTATGATTAATTAGTGATTATAATCATTATATATTTCTCTATTAGAGGCTTGTACAATATGAGTCAGTGATTTATTCTTGCCGTTTGAAAGGGAATAGTGGAAACACACAATGGCATCAGGATGGACACATGTATCAATACCTTACATAAAAGTACTTAGTTATTAGAAAAATAATTACGTATTTATCTAAAATATAATTTAAAAGATGAGAGTTTTGTAAGGGTAGGGAGTAAAGCAGTATGAGAAATGACAGACTTATAATGAATTAATATTACTGATAAAATCAATAGAATTCCCCCTCCCACATCATCATACATCTTTCTGCTTCACCACTTCTATCTAAGAATTGGTGATGTGGTAGCCAATTAATTTTCCATCCCACCCACATTATCTTCCATCTTCCCCATTTTCTTTCTTCTTAACGTCTAATATTCTGATTCCTAAGTTATTTAACTAGTTCATCTTTGAGTACCTACCAAATACACCTAATATTCTCATGCTAGGTAAATTAACCCCCCCAGTGAGGGCTACATGACTCTCAGCACCAGGAGGCTGCACAGAAGTCTCTCAAGATTTGAGTCCTCAACATTTCCCTTTAGAAACCTGGAAATGGTTAATTCAGTCAAATACCTCAAAAGGAAGGAATTCCATGGAGACATATAGGAAAGTAAGAGTCCAATATTATTTTTTAATTATGTTATTTATAAAGGATCAAACAGTGAATGTGTGGTTGAGAAGGTCAGGTAATATTATCCCATTTGTTCTTGATGGTAATTCCTAAAAAGAGTTGATTGACACTGTTGGTGGCAATATAAATTGGTGCAGCCACTATGGACAACAATATTTTTAATTAAAAAAATAGAAATACTTTACATCCCAGTAGTTCCAATTATAGGTATTTACCTAAAGAAAAAAAAACCCCACTAATTAAAAAAGATATATGCACCCCTATCTTTAATCTGTATCACAGCATTATTTACAATAGCTATGACATGGACGCAACACAAGTGTTTATCAATAGATGAGTTGATAAAGAAGAAGAAGTATGCATATACAAGGCATTATTACTTAGCCATAAAAAGGAGACATCTTTCCAGTTACAACAACATAGATGGACTTAGAGGGTATTATGCTAAGTGACGTAAGTCAGGCAGAAAAAGACAAATACCACATGATTTCACTTATAAGTAGAAGCTAAAAAACAAAACTAGTGAACAAACAAGCAGCAACAAAACAAGAAATAGACTCAGATACAGAGAATAAAATGGTAGTTGCCAGAGGGGTGCAGGTTGGGTAGGGGGGCAGACAAATTAAATTAAGGAGATTAACAGACACAAACTTCTAGTTATAAAATAAGCAAGTCAAAATGATGAAGAGTATAGCATAGGGAACACTGTCAATAATATGGTAATAATATTCTAGGGTGACAGATGGTGACTACACTTACCATGGTGAACATTTGATAAGGTATATGTTTTTTTAAAATCGCTGTGTTGTATATTTGAAACAAATACAGCATTGTATATCAATTATACTTCATAAAAATAAAAATAAAAAGTTGATTAGCAAACTATACCCATAAAATCATATCCATAATAGCAAAATGGTAAACTGTGGTCTTTATTACTTACATTATATTTGTAACATTACACATAAAATGATAGTGCTTGATGTTTTTGGCTAATGGTGAATGAGTCAGGTAATGAGCACTTACTTACTGCTCACTTTTCAGATTCCTACTCAAAGATGGACTCAGAGGACTTAATGACAGAGATTCACTGTCACACAAATTGTAGGAAAATTGGGATTAAGGTTCACATTGCAAAATGCAAGCCAATAAATTATAATACTGTGGTGAATAAACGTACATGTAGATTGGATAGTTACTGAGGATGCTAATGATTTTGGAGGAGGCTAATTTGAGAGGTAGAGCAGGGCCTCTTTGGAGTCCTACATGTGTGGAGTATGAAATAGCAGTGCTTATTCTCTTCCCTGATAGCTCAATGGGAGGAGAAGTCTCCTTATTGCCCTTTTCATGTCCTTGTTCCTCAAAGTATAAATAAAAGGGTTAAGCATAGGAGTCAGCAGACTGTAGAACAGGGCCATGAGTTTGTTCTTGTCCTGGGAGTTAGTACCAGAAGGTTGCACATACATGCATATTACTGGCCCGTAGAAGAGAGAGACGACAATAACATGGGAGCCACAGGTGTTGAAGGCCTTCTTCTTTCCCATTGATGAACGAATTCTGAGCACTGTAGTTACAATGAACCCATAGGAGACAAGGATAAGAGACAAGGGGACCAGGGTAAAGAATGTACCCACGACAGAGAGCATAGTTACATTGAAAGTGGTGTCGACACAGGACATCTTGATCATCACTGGAATCTCACACAGGAAATCATCCACCTTGTTGTTACCACAAAGTGGCAGTTGGACAGTGAGAGATGCCTGAAGCAAGGAGTTAGTCAAACCACTTATCCATGCCACAGACACTAGGAAGACACAGAGTCTCTGATGCATGATAGCTGGGTACCTCAAGGGCTTGCAGATGGCTATGTACCGATCCAAGGACATGACCACCAAGATGATGCATTCCGTGGCCCCCAGGAAGTGAAACACATAGAACTGGGCCACACAGCCTCCATAGCTGATGGACTTATCTGGGCCCCAGAGGTTCAGCAGCAGCTGAGGGATGGTGGTTGTGGTAAAACACAGGTCCAGAAAGGAGAGGTTGGAAAGGAAGAAGTACATAGGGCTGTCAAGATGAGGATCCACCTTGGACACAACAATAATGGAGATGTTTCCCACTAGTGTGCAGATGTAAGCCACAAGCATCATTATGAAGAGTGGCATTTCCAACCAGGGCTGGTCAGAGAAACCCAATAGGATGAAGAACTTTGGAATGCTTGCATTGCCCGGATTCATGACTGCCATTTCTCTTGTTGGTGGATTCAAGTCAAAGTGAGGACACGTGTTTCAGTATGGGGTTTCCTGAGGGTCAGTTTATTCATTTGGATAGAGTGAATTATGGAGGGATTTTCTTTGTGGTGTAACTCCAGTGAAGTTGTTATACTTGTAATCATGAAAAAGTATGAGTCTCAATACCAAACATTATTATTTGTAGTGTGTCTAAAAGAAAGGGCAACAAATCTGTGCATTTGCCTAAGAAATGCAATGGAGAAAATTTTATTAGAAAAATGATTAGGGAAGGGGGAAAGTCACCATGTTCTTGGGGAAAAGAATAAAACAGAGGAGTGTTTCCCAGGAACAAGCCATGCTGATGTACCACATGGCTTCATTTCTTTCATCTACCATCTGCTGGCCCTAGACCACTCTGCCTGAATTCATGATGTGATTTAGGGAAGTTCAGGACGTTCTGAGCTCCAATAGAATCAGTCTGAATGCATAGAAACAAGATACATCACTGTTCCTTGGGCCTATGCCCCAAATCTTAAACTGACTTTTGCAGCACAAACCTTTTGTCATAACAGGAAACATGCAGCTTAAAGGAAATGGTTCCTTTCCAAAGGTTCCATACTTGAAGAACAAGAGAAAAAGTAATTGATAGTACTGCTTGGTGATATGAACCATTCAAGGCATCAGTGCTTAAAAGTACAATGCGATGTGGGTTCATGCTTGTCACACCAGAAGTTGAAATCTATCACAAATTTGGCAGTTCAATGCTTCTTTGTGGATTTACTATATTTGTTTCCATCACATGTGTGAGTGTATGTGTATATGTGTGATGTGGGTTATGAAATGAATTGTATATCTTGCTATTGGCACTGGTAAGAAGTTCGAAAAAACACTTGTAGTAGAAAAGAAAAGAGGATATGAAGTCAGAGAACGTGGATCCTGTCGACTGGGATAGTTAACACATAGAATTTTTCTCTTTTTTAATTAAAAAATTAATGTTTATTTATTTATTTTTGAGAGAGAGAGAGGATGTGCAGGGGAGGGGCAGAGAGAGGGAGAGAGAGAATCTCAAGCAGGCTCCATGGTGTTAGTGCAGAGCTCGATGTGTGGCTTGATCTCATGTACTGTGAGATCACTACCTAAGCCATGTTCAAAAATTGGATGCTTAACCAACTGGGCCACCCAGGTGCCCCAAAACATAGACATTGTATGCATTGCTTATGTACCACCTGTGTTGTGAGGATTGAGTTATCCAGTATCTGTGACTATGCTTCATTAAGTATAATGCTTAATGTTGGGGTCGTTACTTTTAGGAAGTGTAGTGTCCAGTGTGATTACAAGTCCATATCTTTCCATTAATCCTTGTTCTGGTTGCGTCCAAATATTAGTAGTGTACTTACCTCACCAGAAGACTCACAAAGATTGCATTTTGTTCCCTTTCATTCCCCAAATCACTCCTATCATGTGGCTTGAATCCAGGGTTCATGATGTTAAGATTTTTATGCAAGTACACGTATATTTTAATTCACTGAAGCCCACAAATGCAAGCAGTATCCCTATATCTTTCTTCATTAAAGGAGACATATTTTAATGTTTTATGTTATAATGATGTTGCGTTATTAAAGGTTTTGATTTATTTACACGTATTTTAGTACAGAACTTGCATAGAGAGGACACAAAACACATGGAACTGAAAAATGATAAAATCATGAAGCTGAATAGATCACTTCCACCCATATACAACACCTACCTTACATCATTGCTGCTATTTAATGGTCATGCTCTCTGTTCTTGCAAAATTGACTTGATCTTTTCTTTCCAAAGGAACTAAACGCTAATTAGAGATGAGGATTGAATATTCTGTCTGTGTTCAGTGGCTTCACATTATATCCTAGGTCCCTAATACAATTTGTCCTTTTGATTTGGAAGACCCTGAGTATGTTTATATGTGGACACAAATAACATTTGTTAAGGAATAGTTCCTTCTCTTTATATAAAGCTGTGAGACATTTCCTTCATAAAGATAATGAACCTCAGTGGACATCTCTTGGCAAGAAACACTGTACAAATTCCCTAGTGGGAATACCACTTGTTGCCATATTAACATGGAAGGATAATTTTTGGAATTTCCCTTATTGTGGAAAATGGACTCAGAACTAAAATAATTCTAGAAAACTCATCTACCTCAACAATTTCATAGAAAACTTCCTTATATATCAGTGAAAATTTGAGACAATTATTTTTGTTGTCAAGAAAGAATTTTCTTTTATTTATATTTTCTTCAGGCTATTGTTTATTTATATTCTTGCCATAATAAAAGTGGGAATGTTTCTAGTTCTATACAGAGAAAGAAGCAGTGGTCACCTTTCAATTTGATTTTTAAGAAACCAAAGGACTTTTGTCTCCATATTTCTTCCAAAATAACCTAGCATAGTAATGGCTTTTTACCTCACCTAACATGACTATATAAAAAATAGTCCCTCATTTGGGTTAAATAATAAATCATTATGGCAAGGAAAATTTAACATACGTTATTTTGTTTATTTATTCATTCAGTCAGTAAAAATTTGTTGAGTGCCCACTATATGTCAGTCACTTTTCTTGATGCTTCAAAATATAATAGTGGACAATGTCATAAAAATTTGCTTAAATGAAACTTTTTTGTAATAGACAAATACTATATTTATGCTTATTGTCAGTGTCTCAGGGGATTTGGCTTCAGAATAATTGAAACACTCATGCCAAAATTTATAATGCTGCAAACTCATGTGTAGAAAATTTAAGCTTTGCAAGATTTTTTTTTATTTTAACTAACACTGATACACAACATTACATTAGTTTCAGGTGTACAACAGTGAGTCACCATTTCTATACATGAATTTATGTTTGCCACAATTGTAGTCATCATCCATCACTGTAAAACGCTATTACACTATCATTGACTATATTCTCTGTGCTGTACCTTTTATTCTCATGAGTTATTCATTCCATAACTGGAAGCCTGTACCTCCATCACCACTTCATCCACATTTCCATCCCCAATCTCCTCACTCTGGCAACCATAAGTCTGTTCTCTGTATTTATGGGTCTGATGTTTGTTCATCCCTTTTTTTCAGGTTGCACACATAAGTGAGATCATATGGTATTTGTCTTTTTCAGTCTCACTTTTTTCACTTAGTATAATAACCTTTATGTCCATCCATGTTGTCACAGAGGGCAAGATATCATCTTTTTTCATGACTGATTAATAAATGGTACATACATACTGTATTTCCTTGTACATTTGTCTGGACACTTAAGTTGCTTCCATACCTTGGCTATTGTATATAATGGTGCGATATACATTAGGTACATGTGTCTTTTGGAATTACTGTTTTCATTGTCTTAGGTAAATACATAGGAATGGAATTTTTGGATCATATGCTATTTCTATTTTTAATAGTTTGAGGAAACTCCATACGGTTTTCCACAGTGCCTGTACCAATTTACATTCCCGCCAGCAGTGGAGGAGTGTTCCTTTTCCTCTATATTCTTGGCAATGCTTATTTCTTGTCTTTTTGATTTTAGCCATTGTGACAGTTGTAAAATGATACCTCATTTTGGTTTTGACTTGCTTTTCACTGACGATTAATGACTTTTAGCATCTTTACATGTATCTGTTGGCCATCTGTACATCTTTCTGTAAAAAAAAAGTCTATTCACACTGGCAGCCTATCTTGCAGACACCAACCCCCCACACTGCTGTACTCTGGTGGGACTGCTCTTCTCATTCACACTTGCCTCAGTCCAAGTGCAGTGAGACCCTCACCCAGAAGACCAGCACAAACCCTGCCCACATAATGTCTGCTGACCAAGAGTTCTACAGAGCCCAGACCTGGTGGAGGTGTGACAGATTCCATTTCATAGTCAGGCCAGAGCTCACTCGTTAAAACTCACCACATTCAGGCCAGGAAGCAGAAACTTCCCTCTGCAGGCAGAGAGCCTCTGCAGATGACTAACCTGAATGACAGAGCATCCAGAACAAAAAAGCAGACTGTATGCAGCATATACTGGAGACATATCCGAAAGTCCCAGGCTCTGGAAATTATACAACCTCTTCTTCATAAGGCCATTACTCTCATGAACAGAAAATATAACAGGCTTTACTAACACAGAAAAAGACAAAGATCTAGGAAAAATGCCACAACAGAGTGTGTGATCCCAAGTGAAAGAACAAGATAATGTCATGGCCAGAGATCCTAGTGAAAAGATATAATATTCCTGATGGAAAATTTATGGCAATTATCATAAGGATACTCACTGGGATCGAGAAAGGAATGGAAGACTACAGGGAGTCCTTTACTGCAGAGATAAAAAAAAAACAAGCAGTCAGAAATGAAAACTTCAATAACTGAGATTTCAAACAGAAGTGATGCAACCAACACAGGATTGAAGAAGCAGTGGAATAAATAAGTGACCTAGAAGACAAAATAATGGAAAATAAAGAAGCTGAAGAAAAGAAAGAATAATTATGCAACATGACAATAGACTTAGTAATAACATTTGTATTACGGGAGTCCCAGAGGAAGAAAAGAGAGAAAAAGAGACAGATAAATTTATTTAAGGAAATAATAGTTAAAAACTTCGCTAATCTGGGGAAGGAAACACACATCCAAATCCAGGAAGCACAGAGAACTCCAATAAAAAAAAACAACATAAAAAGGCTAACATCAATACATATTGTAATTAAATTTGTAAAATATAGCAATAAAGACAAAGTCCTAAAAGCAACAAGACAAATGAAGTCCCTAACTTACAAGGGAAAACCCATAAGGCTGGCTGCAGATCTCTCCTCAAAAACTTGGCAAGGGAGAAAGAATTGGAATGATATACTAAACATGCTGAATGGGGAAAAATCTGCAACCAGGAATACTGTATCTGGTAAATCTATCATTCAGAAAAGGAGAGAAAAAGGCTTTCCCATAATAAACAAAACCTGAAGGAGCTCATGACCACTAAATAAGGCTGAAAGAAATATTAAAGGGGACACTTTCAGTGGGAGGACCAAAAGTGATAAAGACAAGAAAGGAACAGAGAAAGTCTCCAGAAACAATGAAAAAACAGGTAACAAAATGGCACTTAATATCTACAAATAATGACTCTGACTATAAATGGACTAAATATTCCAATCAAAATACATTCGGTGTCAGAATGGATAAAAAACAAACAATGAAACCCTCCAATGGTGCCAACAAGAAGCTCATTTTAGACCTAAAGACCCCTGCAGATTGAAAGTGAGATGATGGAGAAACATTTATCATGCAGATTGAAGGCAAAAGATAGCAAGGGTAGCATTCTCTATATCAGACAAACTAGATTTTTAAACCAAAGAATGTAACAGTGAAGAAGGGCACTATATCATTAATAAAAGGGACTATCCAACAGGAAGATCTAATAATTGTAAATATTTATGTCTCCAACATGGAAGGACACACATATATAACAGAATTAATAATAAACATGAAGGAACTCATTGATAATGATACAATAAGAGTAGGAGACTTGAACACCCCCACTTATAAAAATAAACAGATCATCTAAGCTGAAAAATCAACAAGGAAACAATTGCTTTGAGTGACACACTGGACCAGATGGAGATGATAGATATATTCAGAACATTTCATCCTAGGGCACCTGGGTGGCTCAGTCAGTTGAGTGTCCAACTTCAGCTCAGGTCGTGATTGTGTGATTCATGAGTTTGAGCCCCACATCAGGATCACGGCTGTCAGTCTGTCAGCACACAGCCTGCTTTGGATCATCTGTGGCACTCTCTTTCCCCCTCCCTCACTTGTGCTCTCCCAAAAAGAGTAAATATTATTATATTTTTTAAAAGAACATTTCATCCTAAAGCAGGAGAATATACATCCTCATTCAGTGCACCTGGAGCATTTTCCAGAATAGATCAAATATTGGGTCACATATCAACCCTCAACAAGTACAAGAAGATTGAGATCATACCATGCATCTTTTCCAGCCACAAAAAAAAAAAAAAATGAGAGACCACAAATACATGGAGTTTTAAACAACATGCTACCTAACAATGAATGGGTCAACCAGGAAATCAAAAAGGAAATAAAAATACATGGGAAACAAATGAAAATCAAAACACGATGGTCCAAAACCAATGGGATACATCAAAAGTAGTCTAAGAGGGAAGTAGATAGCAATATATCCCTACATTAAGAAGCAAGAGAAACTCATATAATCAACCTAAACTTGCACCTAAAGGAGCTAGAAAATAACAACAAACAAAGCATAAAGCCAGCAGAAGAAGGGAAATATTGAACATTAGAGCAAAAATAAATGTATAGAATAAAATAGATCAATAAAACAAGGAACTGGTTCTTTCAAAAATTTAATAAAATTTAAGAAACCCTAGCCAGACTTATAAAAAAGAAGACAGAAAGGAACCAAATAAATAAAATCACAAACAGGAGAAGAGAAATAACAATCAACACCACAGAAAAACAATTTTGAGAGAATATTATGAAAAATTTTACACCAATAATTTGGACAACCTGGAAGAAACGGATAAATTTTAAAAAATATATACACTACCAAAACTGAAACAAGAAAAATATAAAACTCAAACAGACCCATAACCAGAAAAAGAACTGAATCAGTAATCAAAAATATCTCAACACACAAAAGTCCAGGACCAGATGGCTTCACAGGCAAATTCTATAAAACATTTAAAGAAGAGTTAATACCTATACTTCTCTAACTATCCCCAAAAAGGAAAATGGAAGGAACACTACAAAATTCATTCATTTGAGCCCAGCATTACCTTGATTCCAAAACCAAAGACCCCCTAAAAAACACAACTACAGGCAAGTGTCACTGATGAACACTGATGCAAAAATTCTCATTAAAATACTAGAAAACTGAATCCAACAGTACATTAAAGGAATAATTCACCATGATCAAGTTGGATTTATTCCTCAGTGGCAAAGGTGGTTCAATATTCTACAATCAATCAATGTGATGTACCACATTAATAAAAGAAGTTATAAGAACCATATGATCCTCTCAGTATATGCATAATTTGACAAAGTACGATATCCACTCATGAAAAAAAGTCACCAACAAAGTAGGGTTGGAGGGAACATACCTCCACATACACCAATAATGAAGCAGCAGAAAGGAATGAAGGAATCCAGCCCATTTACAATTATACCAAAAACCATATGATACCTATGAATAAACCTAACCAAAGAGGGAAAAGAATTATACTTTGAAAACTATGAAACATTGATGAAAGAAATTGAAGAGGACACAAAGAAATGGAAAAATATTCCATGCTCATGGATTGGAAGAACAAGCATTGTTAAAATGTCTATATGACCTAAAGCAATCTACACATTTAATGTAATCCCTATTAAAATACCACCAGCATTTTTCACAGGGCTAGAATAAACAGTCCTAAAATTGGCATGAGACCACAAAAGATCACAAATAGCCCAATCTTGAAAAACAAAAGTAAACCAGGTGGCATCACAATTCTGAACTTCAAATTAATAAATGGTCTTATTAACAAATCCTGTTAGGAAAACTGGTCAGCTACATGCACAAGAATAAAACTGCACAATTTGCTTTTACCAAACACAAACTCAAAATGGATTAAAGACCTAAATGTGAGACCTGAAACCATAAAAATCCTAGAGAAGAACACAGGCAGCAACCTATTTTTCAGCCATAGCAACATTTTCCAGATATCTCTCTGAGAAAGGTAAACAAAGGCAAAAATAAACATTGGGACTACTTCAAAATGAAAAAACTTCAGCACAGCAAAAGAAACAATCAACAAAACTAAAAGGCAACCTTCGGAATAGGAGAAGATATTTGGAAATGACATATCTGATAAGGCATTAATATCCAAAATCTATAAGGAAATTACCAAACTCAACACCCAAAAAACAAATAAGGGGCGCCTGAGTGGCTCAGTCGGTTGGACAACTGACTAATGGTTTCAACTCAGGTCATGATCTCATGGTTCATGAGTTCGAGTCCAATGTTGGGCTCCATGCTGGTGGTGCAGAGCCTGCTTGGGAGTCTCTCTCTGTCCATCTCTCTCTGCCCCTCTCCTGCTCATGCTTGCTCTCTCTCATTCTCTCTCTCAAAATAATTAAATAAACCTAAAAAAAACCCAGTTATGAAATGGGCAGAAGACATGAATAGACATTTTTCCAAAGAAAACATCCAGGTGGTTAACAGACACATAAAAAGATCCTCAACATCACTCATCATCAGGGAAATACAAATCAAAACTACATGAGATACTACTTCACACCTGTCAGACTGGCTAAACTTTACAACTCAGGAAACAAGATTGTGGTGAGCATGTAAAGAAAGAGGAACCCTCTTGCACTGTTGGTGGGAATGCAAACTTGTGCAGCCACTCTGGAAAACAGTATGGGATTCCTCAAAAAATTAAAAATAGAACTACCCTATGACCCAGCAATTGCACTACTAGGTTATTTACTCAAAGTTTACAAAATACAGATTCAAAGGAGCAGATGCATGCCAATGTTTATAGTAGCGTTATCAACAATAGCCGAACTATGGATAGAGCCCAGATGTCCATCCACTGATGAATGGATAAAGAAGATGTAGTATACATATACAATGGAATAACACTTGGCCATCAAAAAGAATGAAATCTTGTGATTTGCAGTGACATGGATGGAGCTACAATGTCTTATGCTAAGCAGAAAAAATCAATGAGATAAAGACAAGTATATGATTTAACTCATAGGTGGAATTTTAAAAAACAAAACAATAAACAAAGGGAATAAAAATAGAGAGGCTAACCAGGAAACAGACTCTCAACTATAGAGAACAAACTGATGGTTACCAGAGGGGAGGTGTGTGTGGGGATGGGTGAAATAGGTGATTGGGATTAAGGAGTGTCTTTGTGTTGATGAGCACCAAGTACTGTATGGAAGTGTCAAATCACTATATTTATTGTAGACCTGAACATAACATTACATTGTGTGTTACCTAATTATAATTTAAATTTAAAAAACAGAAACTTAAAAAGTCTATTTAGATACTTTGCACAATTTAAAATCAGATGACTGTTTTTTGCTATTCCGTTTTATAATGTTTTTCTTTCCAAATTTTTATTTAGAAATTTTTTCATGTTTGTTTGTTTATGTATGTATGTATGTATGTATGTATGTATGTATTTATTTATTTATTTATTTTAAGAGAGAGAGTGGGGAGGGACAGAGAGAGAGAGAGAGAGAGAGAGAGAGAGAGAATCCCAAATAGGCTCCATGCTGTCAGCGCAGAGCCTGACATAGGACTTGATCTCACAAAATGTGAGATCATGACCTGAGCCAAAATCAAGGATTGGGTACTTAACCAACTGAGCCACTCAGACACCCCTCCAAGTTTTTATGTAAGTTCCAGTTTTGCCAACACCATTTTTTAAAGAGACTGTCTTTCTCACATTGGATATTCTTTACTGCTTTGTGGAAGATTCATTAACCATATAGTAGTGGGTCCTTTGTGGGTTTTCTATTCTGTTCCATTTATCTATGTGTCTATTTTAGTGCCAGGCCCATATTGTTTTGTAGTAGAACTTGAAGTTAGAATTGTGATGCTGCCAGCTTTACTTTTCTCCTTCAACATTACTTTGGCTATTCAGGGTCTTTTGGGGTTGCATACCAATTTCAGGATTGTTCTAGCTCTGTGAAAAATTCCATTGGTATTCTTTCTGATAGAGATTGCTTTAAATATGTGGATTGCTTTGTGTAGAATAGACATTTCAACAATATTTGTTTTTCCAATCCATGAGCATGGAATGTATTTCCATTTCCTTGTGTCATCTTGAATTTCTTTCATCAGTTTTATAGTTTTCAGAGTACAGGTCTTTCACTTCTTTGATTAGGTTTACTCCTAGGTGTCTTATTGTTTTTGGTGTAGTTGTAAATGGTATTGACTCCTTAATTTCTCTTTCTGCTACTTCATCATTGGTGTATAGAAATGCAACAGATTTCTATACTTTGATTTTGCATCCTGTGACTTTGCTTAATTCGTGCATTAGTTCCAGCAGTTTTTTCGGCCATGTGTTTTTCACAATAAAACAACCACAGTATCTTATTTATTGGACAAACCCAACCACGAGCTGCTTCTGGGACAACGCCCCCAGCTGCTTGGGGCCCCAACTGGTGCCACTGTTACTAGGAGTCCAACCAGCTTCCTGTTCAGGGATGAGCCTCCACTGCCTGCACAAAACTTGGGTGCCCAAGAGGTGCTCTCACTGCCTGCATCCCACCTTCCAGGCAGCCCTGGGTCCTCTGTTCCCCCTGCTGGCAGCAACCATTTCCAACAAGCATCTGTGGTGCATGGATTCATTAAATCTCTTTGATTTCCTGGGTGACCCATTCATTATTTAGTAGCCTGTTGTGTAACCTCCATGGATTTGTGGCCTTCCCAATTTTTTTCTTGTGGTTGACTTCAAGTTTCAGAGTGATGTAGTCAGAAACCATGCATGATATGATCTCAATTTTTGGTACTTGTTGAGGGCTGATTTGTGACCCGGTATGTGATCCATTATGGAGAATATTCCAATTTCACTTGAAAAGAATGTGTATTCTGGTGCTTTAAGATGAAATGTTCTGAATATATCTGTTTAGTCCATCTCATCCAATGTGTCAATCAAAACCATTGTTTTCTTGTTTATTTTCTGCTTTTAGACGATGTGCATTGATGTAAGTGGGGTGTTGAAGTCCCATACTATTACTGTATTATTAGCAATGAGTTCCTTTATATTTGTTATTTATTGACTTACATATTTGGGAAAGTTGGGGGCATAAATATTTACAATTGTTATACCTCCTTGTTGGGTTCTTTCCTTTTTTTTATGATACAGTGCCCTTCTTCATCTCTTATAGTTTTTGGTTTGAAATATAGTTTGTCTGATATAAGTATTGCTACTCCAGTTTTCTTTTGATATCCATTTGCATGATAAATTTTTCTCTGTCCCCTTAGTTTCAATCTGAAGGTCTGTTTAGGTCTAAAATGAATCTCTTGTGGGACACCTTGCTGGCTCAGTCAGTGGAGCATGCAACCCTTGATCTCAGGGCTTTGGGTTTGAACTCACATTGGGTGTAGGGATTATTTAAAAATAATCTTAAAATAAAAATAAAAATAAAATAAAATAAAATAAAATAGTAAAATAAAATGAATCTATTGTAGGGAGGATATAGATGGGCCTTATTTTTTTATTCATTCTGAAACTCAGAATGTCTTTTGATTGGAGTGTTTAGTCTATTTGCATGAAAGTAATTATTGTTATGTATTTAGTACCATTTTATTACTTGTTTTTTTTCATTGTTTCTGGTGATTGGCTCTTTTCTTTTCTTGTCTTTGTCCCATTTGGTCTTTCCTTTCCATTGAAAGAGTTCTCTTTAATGTTTCTTTAAGTCTGGTTCAGTGGTCACAAACTACTTTAGTTTTTCTTGGTGTGGGAAAGTCTTTTTCTGTCCTAGTCTGAATGACAGCCTTGCTCTCTAGAGTATTCCTGGCTGCAGATTTTTCCCTACTAACACATTGAATGTATTATACCAGTGACTTCTGGCCTGCCAGGTTTCTGTTGAGAAATCTGCAGCCAGACTCATGGGTCTTCCCTTGTAAGTTAGGGACTTTAGTTGTCTTGATGCTTTTAACATCAAACATGATGCTTTTAAGATTTTTTTCATTATTGGCATATTTTGCAAATTTAATTACAACATATATATTCATTTTGGCCTGATTTTATTGATTTTTTTGGTAGTTCTCTGTGACTTCTGGATCTAGATGTCTGTTTTCTTCATCAGATTAGGGAAATTTTCAGCTATTCTTTCTTCAGATAAATTTTCTTTCCCTCTTTTTCTCTCTTCTTCTCCTGGGGCTTCTATTACACAAATATGTTTGTCGGACTATGTTTCCTAAGTCTACTCATGTCTTCCATAATTATTCTTTCTCCCATTTGTTCAGGTTCTTTGTTTTCCATTATTCTGTCTTCCTTGCCACATATTCATCCCTCTGCTTCTTCCATCCTCATGGTCATTACATCAGGTCTGCTTTGAATCTCATTTATTGAATTCTTCATTCCTGACTGATTGTTCTTTCAACTCTTTTATCTCTGCAGTAAGACATCCTGAAGTCCTTCATTCTTACCTCAAGCCCAGTGAGTATCCTTATGATTGTCGCTTTAAATTTTTCATCAGACATGTTGCGTATATCTGTTTCACTTAGATCTTCGGCTGTAGCATTATCTTCCTCTTTCGTTTGGGATGAATTCCTCCCTATTGGCATTTTGTCTAAGTCTCTGTCTTCTCTGTTAGAAAAGCCCATTATGTTTCCTGCTCCTGAAAGTAATGGCTTTATGAAGAAGAGGTCATATAGTGTCCAGGGCCTGTACTTCAGCAAGTGTCTCTGGTATGTGTTCTGTGCACTCTGCTTGCTGTGTTTTGGCTTCTCTGTCCCTCAGGTCAGTAGTCAGCAGAGGCTCTCCTTGCCTGCTATGGGCAGCATTTGGTCCTTGGTCAGAGTGTAATGAGTTTTAACTAGGTTTGCTCTTGTCTATATCTGTTAATTGAGACTTGATGCTACTTTCAGTAGAACTGAGGTCTTGCCCAAGTCTCTGGACAGGAGATGTGGAATGGGTCAGGAGTTCTGCTGGTCTTCTGGGGAAAGGTCCTGCTACACTGGGACTGAGATACACTTGCCTGAGTAGGGTAATACAGGCAGAGAATGAGGGTTCAGGACTTTGTGTAAGAAGGTTAGGTACCCAGTCTCAGTGCTGTGCTGTTGACAGAAGCTGCTTTATGCTGAGGGTTGAGGGAAGGAAAGGAAGGATACCCACTATCTCCTTCGTTCCCAGAGAGACATGTCCACAAATGCTACCTCTCAGGTACATTACGCTAAGTACAGAGAATAATCCCCCACTTCTGTGCCCCAGGTGGTCTTATGTTTGTCCCACTTCTGTCCACGCCTAGGGCAGCTCCTTCAGGGCTCTATTACAGTCAAGCCTGCTGACCTTTAAAACTTCAATTCAAGCCCCACTGTTTGCAAATACAAAAATCAGTCCATCTCATTTTCCCAGCCAATGGATTTGGGGAAGTGTTCTCTTCATGTGCTCCTCTCCCTCTCACCTTTATCCCAAACCATGGCTCCCTCCCTTATGCAGCATCCATGATCCATTTCTCCCACAAAAAATCGCTCCGCACTTCTTACCTTCCTCCATGTGACCTCTTCTCTCCCTCTAGCTGTGGAGTTTTTTTTTCTCAGTCCTCAGGTCAATTCCTGAATATTCAGAATGATTTGATAGTTATATAGTTGTGTTTAAGGGATAAGATGAGTAGGGTCCTCCTACTATGCTGCCATGTTAGCTCCCCAACCTAGTTTTATGGATTTCTTATATTACGTGTTTAGTATGGTTGTTCTTCTTCCCACACTAGACAATAAATTCTGTGAAAGCAGAAACTGTGCCTATTTTTTTCACTAATTACTACTCAGCAATTATCAAAATCCATTTTTATAGTAGATGATTGATATATGTTAGGAAAATAAAGCCCTATAACATCCTGCTTTTTAATGTGCACTTATCCCAGGAAAGCAGACAAATTTTAGGTGTCATTAAGGCAGTGTGTGTGATATTTTTTATTCTAGTTTTATTGAGATATAATTAATTTACAGTATTTCATAAGTTTAAGGTATATGGCATTATAACTTCACTTACATATATTGCAAAATAATTACCACAGTAAGTTTAGTTAACATCCATCATCTCATATATATTAAACAAAAAAACGAACTAAAAGCTTTTTACTTGTAATGAGAACTTTTAGGATGTATTCTCTTCATAACTCTCAAATATACTACACAACAGTGTTAACTGTAGTCACCATGTTGTACATTACACGCCAAGTAGTTATTTATCTTATAACTAAAAGTTTGTATCTTTTGACCACTTTCATTCAATTCCCTGGTATTAATTGCAGAATTTACATTTATGTAAGTCTAATAGTTATTTCCCTATAAATTGTTTAAAATATGATTCAAATTTAGACTATTATGATTCAAAGATAGTATTGGTAGGGAACAATTAAACAACAATGGAAAAATCTTCAAGGAAATAAGAAACAACACTAGTTTTGTATTATTAGACTTTTTTTCTGACAGTCAAGTAACTATATGGTGCAATTTAAAAATAGCCCAACTATGGAAAGAGCCCAAATGTCCATCAAATGATGAATGGATAAAGAAGATGTGAGATACACACACACATACACACACACACACGCATATATGTATACACACACACACACACACACAAATACATATATACACGCAGTGGAATATTAATCAGCCATCAATAAAGAGAAAAAAAGAAAACTTGCCATTTGAATGATGTGACTAGAACTAGAATATATAATGCTAGGCAAAACCAATCAGAGAAAGACAAATATATAATTTCACTCATTTGTGGAATTTAAGAAACAAGAATGATAACTATATGGGAAGTGGGGAAGAGAAGAAAGGGAAATAAACAATAAGAGTCTCCTAATGATAAAGAACAAACTGAGGGCTGATGAAGGGAAGTGGGTGGTGGAATGGGATATATGGATGATGGGTATTAAGGAGGGCACCTGTTATGAACCCTGGGTGTTGTATGTAAGTGATGAATCCCTTGAATTCTACTTCTGAAACCAATATTGCACTTTATATTAACTAACTGAAATACCAAAAAATAAATTGAATAATTAAATAAAAATGCAGAAAAAATATGAATACTAGAATACAAATGTTCTGATATCCTACCATGTATCTTAACAAACAAACTTGTTAGTGATTTTATTTCTAGTACTTTATTACATATGTAGGTATATAAAACATGAGGGTCACATTTCCAATATAGGTTTATTTTCTGACTTTTCCTGCTGCCTACCTGCAAGCATTCCTCCATAACGTTATTATGGAAAAGAAATGGCCAATAACATATTAATAAAGAAGCTCAAAATTACTTTGGCTAAAACCAATAAAGATTTACATCTTTGCTCTTGTTTGAAGCCCCTTGAATACTGGCTGTGGGCTTTGTTCTCCATTAGGGATCCAAGTTGTTAGATTAGACACTATGCAAAATATTCTAAATTGTTGTGATAAAAAGAAATAAATTTTGCAAAACACACAGTAGCTCTTCAAATTTCTTCCCAGAAGTTTAGATATTGGTTTAACTCACACTTATTACCAAAGCTAGTCACAGACCATAACCTAGTCCACTGTATGAGAAAACTGTAATTCTACCAAATGGCCAGAAGGAAGAAGAAAACCAAAAATTTGTGGTCAGGCTTAAAGTCTCTTGCCTCAGAGATCTGCGAACCGAATAGATAGTTGTGTGTTCTCCACATGCTCAGAATTTAATAGGTAGAACTGGAAGAAGGTGCCCAGTATAAACACTTCCATTCAGAAAGAGAAAATTCAGAGATAGAATTCACAAGTCTAGAAATTCTGAAAACTACTGGGCAGTTGTGAAGAGTTCCACCCATCAGTAGGGAAATGTTTGCATATGTTCTTCGTAACTGTTGGCTCTAATTTTTCTGAGGTCCCTTATCCTGTGTATAAATCTGAAGAGAACAACTGAGAATTTCAGCTTACTTCCCACTTAATGAAGGTTGGAGTCCAGGGATTATTTTAAGTCTCAAACAGTCAGAAGCTTCTTGAATCCATATTCATGCTTTACTTGGTGGTATAAATCTCTCTAAAATGTAGTCAGATTTTCATGTATTTGATTTCAGTGTGTTCCACACTCCAATGGCCACATCTGCAGTTGTAGTCAAGACATGGCTTTCTCTGTATGTCTAGTCATAGGCATATGGAGCCTGTTAGACTTCATTGGGATAAGCTTATTCTCTTTTCACTTTCCCCTTAGTCTCCTTTCCTGGAGCCAGTTATTTCAACTGAAAGGGTATATTGGAGCTATTTTAATACACTCAGAAAGTTTAATAACAGCTACTTGCTACATTCTTAAATCAGTTATTATCACTAGAGATTATATTTCAAGCGGACTTTGTGGGGTGCCTGGGTGGCTCAGTCAGTTAAGCGTTCAACTTTGGTTCAGGTCATGATATCGCAGTTTGTGAGTTCAAGCCCCACATCGGGCTCTGTGCTGACAGCTCAGAGCCTGGAGCCTGTTTCAGAGTCTGCTTCTCCTTCTCTCTCTGCCCCTCCTGCCTTGCACTCTGTCTCTCTCTCAAAAATAAATAAACATTAAAGAAATTAATTGGACTTTGTTTCTCAAAGAATGTCTTCACATTATATATTACTATCTAGCACTAAAAGGTTATTTGTCTTTTCTAATCTATCAAGTTCTTGAATTGTTAATTATCTTATTTTCACATGAAAACAAATATTGTTTCTGAGTTTTTTCAGGAATATCTTGTCAAATGTATCCAATAGTAATAAATAATCCTTTTCACCCTTTTTAGAATTATAATCATTACATTCCTTATCCACCTTCCAGATTATTGCAGGTGATACTTTCACCATTTCTTTTTTTTTTTTTTTTTTTTTTTTTTTTTACTCTATAACATGAACCACTGTGGTTCCAATCTTTAGTAACAGTGCCCTCACCATCTGCCACCTGAACTTTATGCTAATGTCTCCTATTTTCATTTTTTCCCCCTTAACATCAAAACCCCATTACTGGTGTCAATTTATATACTCAGGATAAGCTACATTATAATGTAGAAACAAGAAACTCAGAGATCTCACTGCTATTAAATAACAAAGGTTTATTTCTCATTCATGCTACTTTGTCTTGAGACAAAGTATTATCCCCTCAATCTAGATGGGTATCCATATTATCCCCTCAATCTAGAATATAACAGACAGAAAACTCTCTCTGGAACATTCCTTGTTATTGGCAGGAGGATGGAGGTTATGGCAGGGTGTGCACCAGATCTTAAAGTCATCATCAGAAAGTGACTCACATAATTTCTACTCACATTTTATTGGTAAAGCAAATTAAAAATCCTGAACTACATTCAAAGAACTGGGAAGTACAATTTTACCATTTGCCAAGAGGGTGGGAGGAAATCAAATATATATGAGCGTCTCTAGTTTATATCATGTATGAAAAATATTTCTGAAATATTCAAGGAAATAAAAAACGATAACTTGATAATATTTCTGCCTCTAAAATTGGCAAATGTTGGGGCGCCTGGGTGGCGCAGTCGGTTGGGCGTCCGACTTCAGCCAGGTCACGATCTCGCACTCTGTGAGTTCGAGCCCCGCGTCAGGCTCTGGGCTGATGGCTCAGAGCCTGGAGCCTGTTTCCGATTCTGTGTCTCCCTCTCTCTCTGCCCCTCCCCCGTTCATGCTCTGTCTCTCTCTGTCCCAAAAATAAATAAATGTTGAGAAAAAAAAATTTTTTTTTAATTGGCAAATGTCTAAAAAGATAAAAATTCCCCGATTTAGCAAAAGGTCATGAAGCACTTATTTTCATTTACTAAATACAATGCAAGTGGGAAAATGGAATGCTATAAAATTTCTGTAGGGAACTTTGGCAATATCTATTAATTCTTGGGTCTTCTAAGTAATTTGTAATTTGACTCAATAATACTCAAAATAGAAATTCTATTTCTAAGCTGACATATGGACACATATTTCTTGTGCAGAAAGTGTAGAATTCCTTGTAGTAGTATTTAGAGTGATCAAAATACAAATGTTCAACAATAGAGAAAAGGTTAAATTCATTTTAACATGCCTCCATTGTGAAATTCACTGTGCAGCTATTTAAGTTATATTTTTATAGAATCCTGGTATAGTCTTGGGATACAAAGCACATGAAAATAAGAAAAAGAAGGGGCACCTGCGTGACTCAGGTGTTTAGTGTCCAGCTTCAGCTCAGGTCATGATTTCATAGTTTGTGAGTTTGAGCCCCATGTTAGGCTCCGTGCTGACAGCTCAGAGCCTGGAGCCTTCTTCGGATTCTGTGTCCCCATCTCTCTCTTCCCCTTCCCTGCTTGTTCATTTTCTCTCTCTCTCTCTCTCTCTCTCTCTCTCTCTCTCTTTCACAAAAATAAATATTTTTAAAAATTTAAAAGAATAAGAAAAAATATAAATCCCCATTAATAGGAAAGAGGAATAAAGTAATACACCAAGAAAGATGAGCTTTATATACCGTAAATTTAAGAATGGATTTTTCCCCCATAAAACCACTTTTACTAAACTATAGGCAATGCATTTATTTTTAAAATAGAAAAGACTATTAATGAGCATATGTGGGTAATTTCATTTTCATTTTTACAGGGAAATACAATTTCTTTAGGCTTTGAGAATTTAAGCTTATATCCCACCATGGACTTTTTTACAACCAGGGTCCCTGGCCCTAGAGGACTTCACATCTCTGAAAATTCTCTTTACAGAATAAGTGAAAATTGCATATAAGTTGAAATTACCCTGGTTTTGATAACTTGGTGTTTTAATTTTCTGCCTTCAGAACTAAGTGCTGTGAATGCTTTGTTGAGCAAACCAAACTTTGTTCTTACTCTCATGGAGCTCTCATGGTTAGCAGTAGGTGCAGACATTATTACGTGATCACTAAAAAGTAAAAATGCCACAAGCAGGAGAGGCACATGATGAGTAAATTTGTGGGTATTTGACTGACTCAGGGATATAAAAAAAAAGATTCCCTAGATAAAGGGTGAGGTCTGAACAATTAGGAGCTAGGTAAAGAAAAGAATGGGAAGAGTATTCCATGTAGAAGAATTGGTATGCTCAGATGTCCTGTGCTTTACAGAAATAGGATAACTGCAAGGGACAGAGCGGCCTGCAAGGCAGGGAGTGAACATTTGTCTCTATCTAGTGAGCAACAGAAAGCCACTGATGATCTATAGTGCAAGTGGGGAGAGTGGAATAATTGTATTTGCACTTGGAATGAGCACTCTGGCTGAATTTTCTTTTTTTTTTTTTAAGTTTTAATTTAATCTGCAGTTAGTTAACATACAGTGTAATATCAGTTTCAGGTGTCAAATACAGTGAATTGACACTTCCATACAATACCCAGTTCTCATAACAGTAATTGCCCTCCTTAATCCCCATTATGTATTGAGCCCATCCCTCCACCTCCTCTCTAGTAACCACCAGTGTGTTCTCTATAGTTAAGAGTCAGATTCTTGGTTTGCCTCTGTCTCTCTTTGTGTCCCTTTGCTCATTTATTTCTTAAATTCCACATATGAATGATCATGTTATTTGTCTTTCTCTAACTGACTTATTTTGCTTAGCATAATCTCTTGCTCCATTCTTGTCACTGCAAATAGCAAGATATTCTTTTTTGTGGATGAGTAATATTGCTGTGTGTGTGTGTGTGTGTGTGTGTGTGTGTGTGTGTGTGATCAGTACCGCTTGAGCTATAAAGCCATATAAAATGAGAATCAATGTCACTGGAATTAGCAGAATTAATACACTACAGAAAAAGAGCTCAGACTCAATTACATATATATATATATATATATATATATATATATATACACACATATATATTCACACATATTTATGTATATATATGCATAAATATGTATGAATATATGTATGTATGTATGTATACCATCCTGTATGTGTGTGTGTGTGTGTGTGTGTGTGTATTCTGAATACATTTCTCAGGGAATTAAAAATCAAAACTACAATGAGCTATCACCTCACAGCTGTCAGAATGGCAAAAATCAACAACACAAGAAACAACAGGTGTTGGCGAGGATGTGGAGAAAGGGGAACCTTCTTGCACTGTTGGTGGCTATATTTTCTAAAGTGCATTATAGAGCATCAGGAGGAATCTATACAGGTGAATTGGATAATCAGCAAGCCTAGGTGAAGGATGGTGATAGTAGAAGTGTGAAAAAGGAAGCCATGGAGAGATGGAAGGTAGCAAAGAGAAATGATTGGATGTCTTAGTAATGGTTTCTATATGGAAAATGATGGAGGCTATGGTGTACGATAGGATCCATGGTTTCTGATTTGCACACGTAGACAATAGGTGACTGCCTTCAGTAAAATAGTGAGCTTTAGAAGAGGTCTTTGTCTCAAAAGAAGAGAAGATGTTTGCCCTAGATGTGTTGAATTGGAAATACTTATCACATACTCAACAATAGAAGACAATGGATATGGTGGTTTGGAAATTTTAAAAAGGTACATGTATGACAAATGTAATTGTTTTTATTTCTCTTTCCATCTTAAATTTCTTATTTTTTTTGAGAAAAGCAACTTTTTAAACACCATAGATTTAAAGTTGTTCCCTTTCCCATTTATTTGAAATGCCACATAAACATTATATAAGAGCCATATTCTATACATATGTTTGCAGTTATTTTCAACTGATGCTGCACCTTCTATGCAGAAATTATTCTGATTTGCTAACTGGATACACCCTAAACTTTTCAGACAACATTTCCAGGTTCAATTTATGGTTGTGTTTTTTTTTTTTACTCCATATTTTAATACTATTAAACTAAATTTATTTAATATGAAAATATTATCTGACTTTAAGGGGATTTTCTTCAATAGAATATTTTTTCAGGAGGAAATGTTGATCATTTTTCCTATGGTCTAGAACTATCTAATGAAAATAAACATTTATTGAGTGACAGCCCAAGGAATGAATTAATTCAGATCACTGTTAGAAAAAAGATTACTGTTAACATTTCTACAAATAATTAGCATGATAATTTAGAGAAGTTCCCTCATGCTTATGGCAGAACTTGAGACAAATCAGGATTTGAACAAAGGAGAAAAAAAGGAGAAATTCTATTGCCGGGGAATAGAAGGATGAATTAAAAATGGAGCAGGAAAGGGGTGCCCGGGTGTCTCAGTCGGTTAAGCATCCACCTTCGGCTCAGGTCATGATCTCACGATTAGTGGATTTGAGCACAATGTCTGGAGCCCCACCTCAGTCTCTATGCTGCCAGCTCAGAGCCTGGAGCCTGCTTCAGATTCTGTGTTTCCCTCCCTGCCCCTCCCTCACTTGTGCTCGCTTTCTCTTTCTCTCTCTCTCTCTCTCTCAAAAATAAATAACCACTAAAAAAAAAAAAAAGAATAGAGCAGGAAAAGAAGCTCAGCTGACATTTCAAGTCTCTAGTATGAGATGTGCACACCTAACTAGTTGGAGCCCACTAGATTGGAGGCATTCTACACACAGCAAGCAGCTCTGGAAGGAGCACACAATGGATTTATCAAGGGGTGTGAGGGTGAAGTGACTGAGGCCTTCGTGCTGATGGGAAATTTTTGGCTTGAGGTCATAGTCTATTTAATGATAAAGGTGTAGAAATCACAAACTAAGATGGTGCAGTTGGATGGTAGACAAAGTGGTACTAGAACAGATCATATATAAACAGGAAGATCAACCACCGAAGTGTCCTCAAGGAACAGAGTGCATTGGGGGAACTTCTGGAAAGCAATGAAGTTTCTAACTTAGAAAAGGTATCTCAGTGTTGCCTTTGAACAGAGGAGGACGTTTCTAACTGTGGGGAGAATTCAATGAAATCACAAGAACCTGGAAAGTAGGAAAATCAGTTCAAACGTTATCACCACTTGCAAGAATAGAAACTCGGAGGACTCTCATCACAATGGGCTACTTACTTCTTACAGAAAAAGATTTTTGGCATCACCCTCTTGAAGGCCTCCTTCATATCTTTATTTCTAAGGCTGTAGATAAGGGGGTTCAACATGGGTGTAATGATCCCATAGAAGAGGGAAACCATCTTTCCCCAGTCCTTAGAGGTGGACGAAGGTGGTTGTAGATACATGTAGATGCCTGTACCAAAAAAGAGAGACACTACAACCATGTGGGACCCACATGTCCCAAAAGCTTTTCGTCGTCCTTCTGCTGACCTGATTCTCAACACTGCTTGAGCTATAAAGCCATAGGAAATGAGGATCAATGTCACTGGAATTAGCAGAATTAATACACTAAAGAAAAAGAGCTCAGACTCAATAGGCTTTGTGTCAGCACACGACAACTTGAGAAGGGCAGGCACCTCACAGAAAAAGTGGTCCACTTCCTGGCGACCACAGCGTGGCATGTTAAGGGTCAAGGAAGACTGCAACACTGAATTACCAAAGCCAGTGAACCACGAGAAGGCTACCACCCTTACGCAGAACCAATGATTCATAATAACTACATAGTGCAGGGGTTTGCAGACTGCCACATATCTGTCAAAGGACATGACAGCCAGGAGGAGACACTCAGTAGCTCCCAGGGCCAGGAAGATGATGAGCTGTGCCACACAGCCACCGTAGCTGATGGTCTTTTTGTTGAGACAAATATTTGTCAACATATGAGGGACTGTGCTTGTGGTATAGCACAGATCTAAGATGGAGAGATTAGTGAGGAAGAAATACATGGGTGTATGAAGTTTGGGATCCAGAATGCACACCATCATGATGGACACATTGCCAAAGATGGTGAATGTATATGATATTAATAGAAGCACAAACAGGGGCATTTGTAGCCAGGGCCTGTCTGAGAAGCCAAGTAGTATAAACTCTCTTGCGGAGCTCTCATTAGCCCAATTCATGATGACTCATTTATATTTCTTCCTAAAAATATAAAAAAAGAAAAGTAGTAGATAATTATTGAATACTCTTATTGAAACTGAAATAACTTAGATTAATTATAATGAATGATTCAACACCAAACATAATTGATAGTAATCATAAGCTACTATAAATTTATAGTTTGTGGAATATAATATGATTCTCTTAAATTAAAAATAGAACTACCCTATGACCCAGCAATAGCACTGCTAGGAATTTACCCAAGGGATACAGGAGTACTGATGCATAGGGGCACATATACACCAATGTTTATAGCAGCACCTTCAACAATAGCCAAATTATGGAAAGAGCCTGAATGTCCATCAACTGATGAATGGATAAAGAAGATGTGGTTTATATATGGTTTCACTCTTATGTGGATCCTGAGAAACATAACAGAAACCCATGGGGGAGGGGAAGGAAAAAAAAAAAAAAAAAGAGGTTAGAGTGGGAGAGAGCCGAAGCATTAGAGACTGTTAAAAACTGAGAACAAACTGAGGGTTGATGGGGGGTGGGAGGGAGGGCAGGGTGGGAGGGAGGTCAGGGTGGGTGATGGGTATTGAGGAGGGCACCTTTTGGGATGAGCACTGGGTGTTGTATGGAAACCAATTTGACAGTAAATTTCATATATTAAAAAATAAAAAAAATAATAAAAATTAAAAAAAAAAAAAAAAAAGAAGACGTGGTTTATATGTACAATGGAATACTACTCGGCAATGAGAAAGAATGAAATCTGGCCATTTGTAGCAACGTGGATGGAACTGGAGGGTATTATGCTAAGTGAAATAAGTCAGGCGGAGAAAGATACCATATGTTTTCACTCCTATGTGGATCCTGAGAAACTTAATAGAAGACTATGGGGAAAGGGAAGAGGGGGGAAAGTTACAAACAGAGAGGGAGGGAGGGAGGCAAACCATAAAAGACTCTCAAATACAGTGAGCAAACTGAGGGTTGATGGGGGGTTGGGGAGAGGGAAAAGTGGGTGATGGGCATTGGGAGGGAACTTGGTGTGAGCACTGGGTGTAGTATGGAAGCCAATTAACAACAAATTATATATATAGTACAAATATATATAAATATAAACATATTGTTGTGTTTTAGCATATTGTCTGTCTTAGCAGCTATGTTTAACTTTATGAAGTAAATCATTACTTTTGAATGACAAAGTATATAAACTTATGTACATGGAGCACAGACAATTGTAAATGCCTAAGACATTTCAATTTTTCTCTGTTTTGTTACGTGTACACAAAGTATCTTCAGGTGTCCATTATATTCTGTTGTACAATATAGTGATTGGCACTTCCACACATGAGCTCATCAAAACGGGTGCACTCCTTAGTCCCCATATCAGATTATCACCTGATTAATCATTGCTTCACTGACATGTGGCAGACACGAGAAAATCCACATTTTATTGCTGTTATGACTCAGTGAGCACGAATACTCTGCATACCCAGTAGTGGTGAAGCCAAGACTCAAAGCCAGGAATTAAAGGTCATTCTTTTTTCTATGCCGTATATCCCCCCGAGTATATAGAGAACATAGCAAGACTGATTGCAGACCACATGGCAGTGCTTATATGCCAACAGAACAGCAAGAATGAAATAGTCAAGTTGATTTTCCTCAGTGTGTGGAGGTTATCAGTTAAGTAGTGATACAATCCAAGTGCACCTAAGTTTCTCAATCCACCCTGTGTTTTTAAATGCAGGGTCTTTAATAGGACTTACAGCATTGAAATTTATAAGCATAAACATAGTGAGTGCTGCTAGACAGAGAACAGGGCACTGTAAAGGAGGGTAACGTGGGAAGGAGAGACCTACCTCACACTGGGTGGAACAGCTTTTACAGTAGGAGAAGCACGGCCACTGTGCACCTGCAGCTGCTTGAGGAGAGAAGGTGTGAAGAATTTAACTCCTTCCATTATATGTGGGTTAAATTTCAGCGTTTTAGCTACAGATGCACATTATTCCTTGGCAATTAACAGCAATACACCTTTGTGGAAAAATGCAGAGGAAATGAGATATGACTTTGGTTTACATGTAAATTTGAATTTTTCACAGGAAAAATTATGATACATAAAGATAAAAGATAAATGCAAGATGGAAAAAAATGTGTGGTGATTATGGCAAAAATGATGACTATCTTAAAACATACAGAATTGTTATATAATAATTATGAGACAAGACCAGAAATCCAATTAAAAGTGAGCAATTGACTTAAATGAGCAATTGAGGAAGAAAAAAATAAAGCAAATTTAAAAAGAGAAAAGATATATGATTTTTCTATCAATAAGAAACAGAAATCAAAATAACCAGGAAATGTCACATGTCTAATCATTTGGTAAAGTTAGAAAAAATCACCTTTAAAAGTTAGCTGTTAGGAACACAGTCTCTGGATGTACCACCTGCCTGCATTTATTCTGAGCTGTGTGATTATGAGTGCAGTGTGAACATCCTTGCGCCACATTTAGAACAAATCGCTCTACTGATAGTAAGAGGTCCTGTGAACTCCAATGAGGCAGTCCACACGTAAGAAGTCAGGACGGTGCTGGGGACAGCAAGCTTCACTGAGTGTGAGTTTCTCATCACTTGGAGTATCACTGAAATCCATCATTAACACTAATCATTAACGTCACGATGGGCCATTGTCTCGGCTTGGCGCGGATAGCAGAAGAACAGACAACCAAATTACTGTTGGTTGTGCCAGTGCTTATTGTAAGTTCATAATTTTATAATGTGAAATTATTAAACATATGTGTCACTTTCTCTTTGCTTCTACCATAATACTGAGAACATAGTTTCCAGTAAATGGAAGTCAAGTCAATGGTTAATAGCAGGTACTGGCTTACCTGAAGGGTATGGGCCATAAGAGGACTCTACTCAGCAGCTGTATTTTCTCCAATTTTCACGTGTTCTGCTCTACCCACGTGTCATATGTCAGTGTGATCTGCTCATTCCAATCGCTCTTTTCCATTATCAGAAAAATGGACTCACCTCTTGACAAGCACACATTCATTTTGCTGTCATCTTACCTCTTTCCTATTCACATATCCCGCAGTAATCAAAAGAAACCTTAAATGCCACTAATTCTTTCTTTCTTTCTTTCTTTCTTTCTTTCTTTCTTTCTTTCTTTCTTTCTTTTTTTTTTTTTTTTTTTTTTTTTTTTTTGCTTAAAAACATCCTACTGACAGTTCTAATGCATGGAGATAAGACGGTCAAAGGTGCATTCTGAAGGATGAAATGATAACCAAGGTTGTTTGAATCACTGAAAATAGTTGACATCTATTTTAAGATTCCTAGGAAACAAACTGAACAGTGATTACTTAGCCAGAGACAAGGACATGGGTGAAGTGAGCAAGGGACATCACTTAGAGTCCTGCTGCACTCGACACTCACCTTCCTTCCAAGTGTCAGAGAGATACCCCTGTCTTTCTGTGTGCATGTTTCAGAGAAGGTTGATAAATGCAGAGCCTCTTTAAGCTGTCAACCCTTGTGACATTCTTATTCAATGACCTGTTCCCCACAGATTGGAATGATATTAGCACGGAACCTGGGCTGCATAATGAACAGAGAACATGAGAACATTCCTTAGGATGAAATAAAAATGGATTGTAGTATGTGTTCAGTCACTGGGGCATATGTTTGATTGACACTGGCTCTGCTTCCACATTCCTAGCAGAGTTTACAGTGGGAAGCTGATTTCATAGATATCTACAACATCAGCAAAGCCCTTTAAGAAAGGGTTACCCATTCCCACAGTGCCTTGTCCTCTATCTTGGCCCTAGGGATTCCAGGGTCCCTCCAGTTTAATTGGTCATTGTGTCCAGAGAGGAAATAATGAACTCTATTCCCAACTGCACTGGCAGGGTAACACAGGCACACAGGTGGTTCACAAATATTAAAGCTAGGGGGAAGATGCTAGTCATGAAACTTAAACCACAAATAATGAGTTTAGAGATGTTTACTCAGGACAGCACAAGGCTAAATGAACTTATAGCCCAAATTCCATTAAATGGTCTCATGGTCAAAGAGTGAGCCCACACTTAGTGTTTATGGAAAGAAGTGTTCCTATTGTTCCTTGAAATTTGTATGCAGGTGTTTAGACTACACCTGCTAGGGATATGCAGCTTAAATAATTGTATCAAACAAATTCAACACATGTAAATTTTCATCTTGAAGTTTAAGGTTGGCATGAATTCGCCAGGGCAGAGCTAGTAGAAATGATGGGGGATTGCAACAGAATAGATTTTGAGGATAAGTTGATTTCTGCAATTAATAATTTAATATGTGCCCACCTAAGATTTTGGAAAAATAAAGAAAAATGAAATTGCATTGAGCACCAGCTTATATATACCCTAAAATCACTTGCTATGATTTTACTATATTT
Source organism: Panthera tigris (assembly GCF_018350195.1). NCBI lineage: Eukaryota > Metazoa > Chordata > Mammalia > Carnivora > Felidae > Panthera > Panthera tigris. Next base: position 905,869 of record NC_056664.1, on the reverse strand, counting down.
ATTTTCACTTATTTTTATTTTGTGTATAACGCATTTTATGAATTATAAAATCATATATAGAGAATATAATCATTATTTATAAGAGTTTCTTTTTTATTAAATATTAAACCAGCACAGTTGGCATATACTCTTATATGCATTTCAGGTGTATAATATAGTAATTCAATAATTCCGTACATTACTAAGCACCCTGCAGGATCATTGTATTCTTTTTTTTTTTTTTTAATTTCTTTTAATGTTTACTTATTCTCGAGAGAGAGACAGAGACAGAGTGTGAATGGAGGAGGGTCAGAGAGAGAGGGAGACACAGAATCTGAAGCAGACTCCAGGCTGTGAGCTGTCAGCACAGAGCCCGATGCGGGGCTCGAACTCACAAACTGTGAGGTCACGACCTGAGCTGAAGTCGGACGCTTAACCGATTGAGCCACCCAGGTGCCCCAGGATCATTGTCTTCTTAATCCCCTTTTCCTATTTCATCCATACTTCCCACCATCTCCCCCTGGTAACCAATAGGTTGGTCTCTATAGTTAAGAGGCCGCTTCTTGGTTTTCCTCTCTTCCTCCCCCCCCTTAAATTCATTTTTTTTTGTTTCTTAAATTCCACATATGAATGAAATCATATGGTATTTGTCTTTCTTAGACTGGCTTATTTCACTTAGCATTATACTCTCTAGCTCCATCCATGTTGTTGCAAATAACAAGCTTTCTTTCTTTTTGATTCCTGAGTAATATTATATTATTATATTATATATTATATATATACTATATATAATAATATTATATTATATATAAATATCACTTCTTTCTCCATTCATTAGTTCACAGACACTTGGGCTGTTTACATAGTTGGCTAGTGTTGATAATGCTGCTGTAAATACTGGGGTGCCTGTGCCCCTGCAAATCTGTATTTTTTTATCCTTTGGGTAAATACCAGGCAGAGCAATTGCTGAATTGTTGTGTAGTTCTATTTGTAACTTTTTGAGGAATGTCTGTACTATTCCTCAGAGTGCCTGCACCAGTTTGCATTCCCACCAACAGTGCAAGAGGGTTCCCCTTTCTCCACATCCTCACCAACATTTATTGTTGCCTGAGTGGTTAATTTTAGCCATTCTGACAGGTGTGGGGTGGTATCTCATCATGGTTTTGATTTGCATTTCCCTGATGATAAGTGATTTTGAGCATCTTTTCTTCTTAATTTGAAATTTATTGTCAAATTGGTTTCCATACAATACCCAGTGCTCATCCCAAAAGGTGCCCTCAATATCCATCACCCACCCTCCCCTCCCTCCCACCCCCAATCAACCCTCAGTTTGTTCTCAGTTTTTAAAAGTCTCTTATGCTTTGGATCTCTCCCTCTTTAACCTCTTTTTTTTTCTTCCCCTCCCCCCATGGTCTTCTGTTAAGTTTCTCAGGATCCACACAGGAGTGAAAACATATGGTATCTGTCTTTCTCTGTATGGCTTATTTCACTTACCATCACACTCTCCAGTTCCATCCACGTTGCTACAAAATGCCGTATTTCATTCTTTCTCATTGCCATGTAGTATTCCATTGTGTATATAAACCACAATTTCTTTATCCATTCATCAGTTGATGGACATTTAGGCCCTTTCCATAATTTGGCTATTGTTGAAAGTGCTGCTGTAAACATTGGAGTACAAGTGCCCCTATGCATCAGCACTCCTGTATCCCTTAGGTAAATTACTAGCAGTACTATTGCTGGGTCATAGGGTAGATCTATTTTTAATTTTTTGAGAAAGCTCCACACTGCTTTCCAGAGTGGCTACACCAGTTTGCATTCCTACCAACAGTGCAAGAGGGTTCCCGTTTCTCCCACATCCTCTCCAGCATCTATAGTCTCCTGATTTGTTCATTTTAGCCACTCTGACTGGCGTGGGGAACTATCTGAGTGTGGTTTCGATTTGTATTTCCCTGATGAGGAGCGACGTTGAGCATCTTTTCATGTGCCTGTTGGCCATCTGGAAGTCTTCTTTAGAAAAGTGACTATTCATGTTTCCTGCCCATTTCTTCACTGGATTATTTGTTTTTTGAGTGTGGAGTTTGATGAGTTCTTTATAGATTTTGGATACTAGCCTTTGTCTGACATGTCATTTGCAAATATCTTTTCCCATTCCGTTGGTTGTCTTTTAGTTTTGTTGGTTGTTTCCTTTGAAGTGCAGAAACTTTTTATCTTGATGAGGTCCCAATAGTTCATTTTGCTTTTAATTCCCTTGCCTTTGGAGATGTGTCAAGTAAAAAATTACTGCAGCTGAGGTCAGAGAGGTTCTTTCCTGCTTTCTCCTCTAGGGTTTTGAATGTTTCCTGTCTCACATTCAGGTCCTTCATCCATTTTGAGTTTATTTTTGTGAATGGTGTAAGAAAGTGGTCTAGTTTTATTCTTCTGCATGTTGCTGTGTAGTTCTGCCAGCACCATTTGTTAAAGAGACTGTCTTTTTTCCATTAGATATTCTTTCCTGCTTTGTCAAAGATTAGTTGGCCATACTGTTGAGGGTCTAGTTCTGGGGTTTCTATTCTATTCCATTGGTCTATGTGTCTGTTTTTGTGCCAATATCATGCTGTCTTGATGACTACAGCTTTGTAGTAGAGACTAAAGTCTGGGATTGTGATGCCTCCCACTTTGGGCTTCTTCTTCAATATTACTTCGGCTATTTGGCGTCTTTTGTGGTTCCATACAAATTTTAGGATTGCTTGTTCTAGATTTGAGAAGACTGCTGGTGCAATTTTGATTGGGATTGCATTGAATGTGTAGATAGCTTTGGGTGGTATTGACATTTTGACGATATTTATTCTTCCAATCCATGAGCATGGAATGTTTTTCCATTTCTTTCTATCTTCTTCAATTTCCTTCATAAGCTTTCTATATTTTTCAGCATACAGATCTTTTACATCTTTGGTTAGGATTATTCCTAGGTATTTTATGATTCTTGGTGCAATTGTGAATGAGGTCTATTTATTTGTTTTTCTTGCTTTATTATTATGTATAAAAATGCAACTGATTTCTGTTCATTGATTTTGTATCCTATGACTTTGCTGAATTCATGTATCAGTTCTAGTAGACTTTATGTTGTCTATTGGGTTTTCTATGTATAATATGTCATCTGCAAAAAGTGAAAGCTTGACTTCATCACTGCCAATTTGGATGCCTTTGATTTCCTTTTGTTGTCTGATTGCTGATGCTAGAAACCCCAACCCTATGTTAAACAACAGTGGTGAAAGTGGACATCCCTGTCTTGTTCCTGATCTCAGGGAGAAAGCTCTCAGTTTTTCCCCATTGAGGATGATATTAGCTGTGGGTTTTTCATAAATGGCTTTTATGATGTTTAAGTATGTTCCTTCTGTCCCGACTTTCTTGAGGGTTTTTTATTACGAAACGTTGTTGAATTTTGTCACATGTTTTTCTGCAACAATTGAAAGGATCATATGGTTTTTTTCTTTTCTTTTATTAATGTGATGTATCACATTGATTGATTTGCAAATGTTGAACCAGCCCTGCAGCCCAGGAATGAATCCCACTTGATCATGGTGAATAATTCTTTTTATATGCTGTTGAATTCGATTTGCTAGTATCTCTTTGAGAATTTTTGCATTGATATTCATCAGGAATATTGGCCTGTAGTTCTCTTTTTTTGCTGGGTCTCTGTCTGGTTTGAGAATCAAAGTAATGCTGGCTTCATAGGATGAGTCTGGAACTTTTCCTTTCCTTCTATTTTTTGGAACACTTGAGAAGGATAAGTATTATCTCTGATTTAAATGTCTGATAGAATTCGCCAGGGAAGCCATCTGGTCCTGGACTCTTACTTGTTGGGAAATTTTTGATAACTGATTCAATTTCTTCGCTGGTTATGGGTCTGTTCAAGTTTTCTGTTTCTTCCTGTTTGAGTTTTGGAAGTGTGTGGGTGCTTAGAAATTTGTCCATTTCTTCCAGGTTGTCCAGTTTGTTGGCATATAATTTTTCATAGTATTCCCTGATAATTGGTTGTATTTCTGAGGGATTGGTTGTAGTAATTCCATTTTCATTCATGATTTTATCTATTTGGGTCATCTCCCTTTTCTTTTTGATAAGCCTGGCTAGAGGTTTGTCAATTTTGTTTATTTTTTCAAAAAACCAACTCTTGGTTTCTTTTATCTGCTCTACACTTTTTTTAGATTCTATATTGTTTATTTCTGCCCTGATCCTTAATATTTATCTTCTTCTGCTGGGTTTGGGGTGTCTTTGCTGTTCTGCTTCTATTTTCTTTAGATGTGCTGTTAGATTTTGTATTTGGGATATTTCTTGTTTCTTGATATAGTCCTAGATTGCAATGTATTTTCCTCTCAGGACTGCCTTCGCTGCATCCCAAAGCGTTTGGATTGTTGTAGTTTCATTTTCATTTGTTTCCATATATTTTTTAATTTCTTCTCTAATTGCCTGGTTGACCCATTCATTCTTTAGTAGGGTGTTCTTTAACCTCCATGCTTTTGGAGGTTTTCCAGACTTTGTCCTGTGGTTGATTTCAAGCTTCATAGCATTGTGGTCTGAAAGTATGTATGGTATGATTTCAATATTTGTATACTTATGAAGGGCTGTTTTGTGACCCAGTATGTGATCTATCTTGGAGAATGTTCCATGTGCACTCGAGAATAAAGTATATTCTGTTGCTTTGGGATGCAGAGTTCTAAATATATCTGTCAAGTCCATCTGATCCAATGTATCATTCAGGGCCCTTGTTTCTTTATTGACCGTGTGTCTAGTTGATCTATCCATTTCTGTAAGTGGAGTGTCAAAGTCCCCTGCAATTACCTCATTCTTATCAATAAGGTTGCTTATGTTTGTGAGTAATTGTTTTATATATTGGGGGCTCCTGTATTCGGTGCATAGACATTTATAATTGTAGCTCTTCCTGATGGATAGATCCTGTGATTATTATATAATGCCCTTCTTCATCTCTTGTTACAGCCTTTAATTTAAAGTCTAGTTTGTCTGATATAAGTATGGCTACTCCAGCTTTCTTATGACTTCCAGTGGCATGATAGATAGTTCTCCATCCCCTCACTCTCAAAATGAAGGTGTCTTCAGGTCTAAAATGAGTCTCTTGTAGACAGCAAATAGATGGGTCTTGTTTTTTTATCCATTCTGATACCCTATGTCTTTTGGTTGGCGCATTTAGTCCATTTACATTCAGTGTTATTATAGAAAGATATGGGTTTAGAGTCATTGTGATGTCCGTAGGTTTCATGCTTGTAGCTTGCATCTCTGGTACTTTGTCTCACAGGATCCCCCTTAGGATCTCTTTTAGGCTGGTTTAGTGGTGATGAATTCCTTCAGTTTCTGTTTGTTTGGGAAGACCTTTATCTCTCCTTGTATTTTGAATGATAGGCTTGCTAGATAAAGGATTCTCGGCTGCATATTTTTTCTTTTCATCACATTGAAGATTTCCTGCCATTCTTTTCTGGCCTGCCAAATTTCAGGAGATAGATCCGTCACTATTCTTATCGGTCTCCCTTTATATGTTAGAGCATGTTTATCCCTAGATGCTTTCAGAATTTTCTCTTTATCCTTGTATTTTGCCAGTTTCACTATGATATGTCATGCAGAAGATCGATTCAAGTTACATCTGAAGGGAGTTTTCTGTGCCTCTTGGATTTCAATGTCTTTTTCCTTCCCCAGATCAGGGAAGTTCTTGACTATGATTTGTTCAAGTCCACCTTCAGCCCCTTTCTCTCTCTTTTCCTCCTTTGAATCCCTATTATAAGGATATTGTTCCGTTTGATTGCATCACATAATTCTCTAATTCTCCCCTCATACTCCTGGATTATTTTTTATTTCTCTTTTTATCAGCTTCCTATTTTTCCATAATTTTATCTTCTAG